>NC_084822.1:5256883-5556883 GCF_958449725.1 Rosa rugosa
AAAATAAAAAGAATGCAAAACTAGCCTAAAATATTAAATCCCGAATCGGATAATTAAAATGACATATTTTGGCCTAAATCCGTTAGGGCTCACTAATCACTGTCTTGAAGATCTCGTCGTTCCCATTCTGGAAAGGTATCATGCGTCTCAAACGGACATTCTGGCCAAAAGTTAGTCAAATCTGATTCAAAATCAAAACCTGACTTTTCGCACGAGAAACCCAAAAAGTCCAAAACCAATTTTTCTTGAATATTCCAGCAGCTAATAACCTCTTTACACGTGAGTTACCTATTTTCCAATAATTTTTCTTGATTCTATGCCGCTTCTTTACTTTTATGGTTTTCTGATTGAATCGGGTTCATTCTCGTCCTACATCATTCTCTTCCACTATGAAAGAACTCGCCCTCGAGTTCCTCTTGAATAAAAGACAAGAATAGGCATTCCAAAGACCCAAGAAAAAATTAGACAATTGAACCTGTGGATTATTGATCAGATCTTCTGCATATTTTGATGGCACAATCATGAACCCAACACCATAGATGAGTCTATCGTATGCATTTTGGCTTTCATAGGCAACCGTAGTAGATTCTTCTTGGCTCTCACGGTTGCATTCTTGAATGACATCTAGGTTTACTTTCTTAGGCAACCATAGAGCCCTGACGCAGACGGATTGATAACTAGGTTTACCAGCAATAAACCTAAGCAAAGAAATCTGGAGTCCACCAGAGATAAAAGAGAATAATCTCAATTTTATTGATAAAAGATGAAAGATCCGTTCTGCAGCCACATACGGCTGCTTAAATAAGAGAAATAAAACCCTAGGGCAACTAACATTGAACCCTAAAGCCCATGGGTAAAAACAAAACAAACTAGAAAACCTAAAATAAAAAGAATGCAAAACTAGCCTAAAATATTAAATCCCGAATCGGATAATTAAAACGACATATTTTGGCCTAAATCCGTTAGGGCTCACTAAAGTGAGTCTTGAAGATCTCGTCGTTCCCATTCTGGAAAGGTATCATGCGTCTCAAACGGACATTCTGGCCAAAAGTTAGTCAAATCTGATTCAAAATCAAAACCTGACTTTTCGCACGAGAAACCAGAAAAGTCCAAAACCAATTTTTCTTGAATATTCCAGCAGCTAATAACCTCTTTACACGTGAGTTACCTATTTTCCAATCATTTTTCTTGATTCTATGCCGCTTCTTTACTTTTATGGTTTTCTGATTGAATCGGGTCCATTCTCGTCCTACATCAAGTACAATGCAAAGGGATGCAATTAAGCATTTGAGGAAGCACTGAACAAAACCCAGGCAATGTAAAAAGGTACTGACGATATGGTGCATCATCCCTCCACGCAAAGATCTGCATCGAGTAGCGGGTAACATTCCGTCACCGACCATGTTTAAAAAAACTAAAAAGGGTACCAACAGTATGGTGCACCATACCTCCCCACACCGAAATTGCTACTCGATGCGGTAACCTTCCGTCATTGACTTTGCCCAAGTAACAAAAAGTAAAACCAAATGAAAGCAAAATAACTCCAAAAGGGCACCAAGCCCAAATACAAAAAGCAACAGCAAAAGAAGCCCAACAGGGCCCTGGGCCCAACACCAGATCCAGCCCAGACACCAAGCCTAAACCGAGAACCAGGACCAGATCCGGGTTGGACCCGGGTCCCAGATCCGGATACGAATCCGATCTTGCTGCACCCAGTCGGCTCGCACCGTCTGCAACCCGAATATGCCGGCTGCACTCACGAATTCCTGTGGCAGAGAAGGACGGGAATCCGCCGCCGCCGACCTCCCATGGACGCCCTCCAGGACCCAAGGCACGACCTCCGACCACGACTAGCAGCCACCAAGCCGATTCAGAAGTCAGAACAACTGACTGGCCGACTGCCTGAGCCAGCCAGCTAGGAACATTTGATGTACTTTGGTCTGATGTGTGCACAATTCTCATGCTCTGAACTAACATCATTTCCCCTTCAATATCTATCCCACAATAAAATTGAAAAGTATTGGTATAAGCACGAGACATGCATTGATTTGGTTTAATTTGAACGTTAGATAGTTGAAAAGGATCAAAATTCTGCAACCATGAACCGTCATAAAATAGATAAAAGAAGTACTGATAGTACTTTGGTTCACAGCAAGGTTTAATACATAGTTATATACCAAACGGCAAAGTCCAATCCCAATTGTGCCAGCAAAAGAGAAAAAACTCCGACAACAAACCAAAACCGTGAGATTCATTTGTCGACCGATTTTCAGGTCAAGCCAGACTACCCACGATGCCAGACCGGAGCCATTTTGTTCAGAGAGTAGGAAAGTTGGAATAACATTCTACCCATATGCTACATTGTTCAGACTTCAGACAAACAGAGATTAAAGACTGCACAAAAACACATTATCTTCAACCAAGTCTTGTTAGTGGTTGCTGTCGAGACTCATTGATGAATCAGGGATCCAAGTATATAATCTCAGCACTTGAGGTCCTCCTTAACTGGAGCAACTTCTTTAAAACTTCTGGAGAACCACCAGCGGATGAAGCCCTAATAGCCATCGTCTCAAGCACGGGTGAATTTACAAGCAAAAATTTGATGAAATCTAGTTCAGCTTTGCAACCAGAAAATCTGGTTATTTGAACAAATTGCAGTTTGGGGAATGAGCAATTTACGTCGTCATATAGGCTATCCAACCGAGACTCTGCTTCTTCATCAACAGATCGAAGAAGGTTGAGGCGGACCTGAAGAAGGTTAAAAGCTTCAGAATATCGGACATGTGACAAATCAATTTCCGAAACAACAAATTCTTATAGTAGAAGTGATATGAAGTTTCAAATTAACATAACAAAATACTGCATGCATCAACAGAGTAAACCTCACCGTAACATGTAGTACTTTCAGAGCAGGGGAGCTTCTCAGAAGATATATAGTAGTTAAAATTTCCGCAAGAACATAAAATTTTAGGGGGAGAGAAAGAAAATTTAGATGTAGACATGGTTTGGGGAGCCTTCCGGGCAAGTCACCAACAGCTAAATACTGGAGCAGAAGATGCAGAAATTAAATAGAAGACTCAATGAATATGGTACAATTCTTATAGCTATATAAATTGCTATTAATGGAATAGGAAAGCACAGAGTTACCTGTACAGCCGCACCATCAATTGTGAGCCTCTGAATATAAGGCAGGTCAATGAAAAATTTTGCTAAATTGGAAGAACTGACATGATCTTGTCTGTGATAAATGCGCCACGAATTAAAGCAAACAACAGCAAGATTTAAGGTATTCTGAAGACTAACATCTTCCAAGCGACCAGAGAAAGAAAGGAATCGAAGATTTGGTGCATCAATCTTGAGATGGGTAAAGCCATCACAGTTTATCACTTCCAAACACTCCAGCAGAGGACAGCAAAGAATCAGGTTTTCCAACACATCTTGGGCCAAGGTAACACGATGAAAACTAACTCTCTTCAAAGTTCTGAAGCCTTTAAATGTGGTTGGAGGTTCCAGCAAGCACTGAGATAACTCCAACACAATCATATCTTGATAAGAAAAGAAACATAATGGCATCTTGTATTTAGGCCCATCAGGAATACAAAGTTCGAAAACTTTAATAAAGTTTCTTGATAGATGAAGAACCCATCGATCAATATCTATTGTAGGTATACGATGTGTGTTGTGAGAAAGCACAAACTTCTCTATGGGGACAGTGTGACTTAAGAGTACATGATAAACAATGTTCACAAAGGTTGCACAGTTTTCAGTCGAGAAACACTTCTCATCAAATACAAGACCTGAAAGCATAGCCCATTTGTTCCTCCACCTGCTCGAAAAAACACTTGTCCTCACTGCCTCCTTAAGAGTCAAACATGACAGAATTTTATCTATAACATTACTTGGTAAGTAGCTGATTCTGTCCAACTCCATCTCCATCTGCACTTTCAAACGGGACTTGGGTGGTTCTGTTTGCTCCTGACAATATGTTAGAAGCATTATAAAGAATACTAAGTCATTGATCTGATAATATGTCATGTGGTGTTGATAACATCATTAATCTCTGAGACCATAAACCTTGTATGCTCAAGTCTTCGGGATAAGGTAGAAAACAACCGAACTACCCTAAACCCTAAACTCTGACAACTAATACAATAATTTACCAGATGCAAACTTTCTAATTTTCCGCTACCAAGTAGCAGAAGATACAATCTTGAGCTACAAATTCGAAAAAGTACCTAAATTCCAGTGAAACAAAGGCAGAGAGGAATCCCTAATTCCCTATATCCACCGGAAGAACAACACAATTCATAAAGCACACAAAGCTACGCACATACTTCAGAACTTACCATATCACTTCAATTTTGTCCAGAAATGTGGAGATACTAAGCCGGAGAAGTTCCCGTTGCCAACACAACTGCTCCAAAAGCTTTTCCTCACAGTGACCCAAACTAAAACTAAGAATCGCAGACCCAATTTGGGTTGGATGCGAGAGAGACAAAGCAACAGGGAATTGTTAGGTTTTGCGAACAGCTTATAGTGTCTTTGTTGGGAGTGTTAAAGAAAGGGGAATTGCAATATAATTAAAACAAACTCATGCCCAGGAATGGGTTTGTTTCACATATTTAAAGTAGGAGTCATTCCTTTACACCAAAAAAGTAGGAGTGATTCCTTCACAAGGAAGTAAAGGAATGGATTTTTTACACATACTTAAAGTAGGAGACTAGGAGTGATTCCTAAAGTAGGAGGGATTTTCCTTTACAAGGAAGGAATAGGTTTGTTACATATATTTAAGTAGGAATGATTCCTTTACAAGGACAGATAAGGTAATTTGTCTTCATTTAGCCGGTGGTCCTCGCAGAGATGAGAAGTGAAACTTGGGCATTGGGCTGAGCGGATAATTGGGCTGATTGGCGAAGTTAGTTGCAACAGTCTTTGCCGACGACCATGGATTTGGCTCGGTATCTGATAACTTGAACTAACAACCCAAACAGGCACACTAAGGCCCGCAGACCGGGACACAGGATGGGTACAGCCCAAAAGAGAAACCAAGCCTTCTAAACTGAAACTTTTCACAAATGGAAAATGAAAAAGAGACAAAACGAACCAAAATGAAAAAGAGACGAAACAAACCAAAGGTAAAACAAAATGAATATGTCTATAAAGGCCTGCTCACCTAAGGGACAATTTTTAAGGGACTGTGAGGGACAAGTGAATCTGATGGCTGAAAATAAATGCACAGTTTTAAGTTGTTATAATTTCTGCTTTTATATTTAATACATGTGGTTGAGATGCATTTGTCCCTAACAATCCCTTAAAACTGTCCCTTAGATGAGCAAATCTGTATGTCTATAATACTTTCATGCGACTTCATTTTATTACTGTACTCTTCTTTTTCGAACATTAACTCTCCTTTCTTTATATTTTGAAATAAAATTTGTTGTTAATCTGTAAAACTTCACTAAATTTTAAATACTTTTAAGTGGCAAGTGATAATATGGTTTATATGAACATGAAGTTTAGTAGGTCACTAATTTTGTCCAACTTCATAACCATTCTTAATCGATAAAGAGAGTCTCACATAAGTGGAGAACCAACCGGGGTAGAGTTAGTATTTGAAAATTAATTTTACCGATTAACAGTAAGAATAGTAGAGTGATTATTGTGTAGCACACGAGTACCATGTATCCATCGTCGCGACGACTATAGCAAAGTCTAATTCATACAAGAGGCAAAATAAAGCAAAGTGACCGATTACCATCAAAATAAGGGCGCATTGACTAATAAAGTTGTAGTAGGGTTTGAGCCCAAAAGTATTTTTGAGCTTATCCTATAAAGGATTAAGCATAGTGGGCCGATGGTAGCAGCCCAAGTTACATATTTCCAGGTTATCGGCAAGAGGTCCATTTAAGGCCCACAACAAGCCTGGGACAACACGGACCACCCCGAGTAATCATTAAGATCGATTCCGTGCCAACGTGGTGCTCAGATGAAGAGACTAATATTTTCTATGTTTTTAGTACATTTTCCACTACATTTTACTTAGTTATTCCTTTAACAATGTCATTTCTAACTTACTTTGTTGTATTTAGGTACAAATGAGCTCAAAACGCAGGAAATGAGCTAAGAAGAGCTGAAAATGAAAGAAATGAAGGCAAGGCAGAAATGAGGCACAGAAATGGGAAAGAAATGGAGAAATGAAGCTTTCCTAATCCTACCAGGAAAAGGAATCCCAGTTGAAGTAGGAATCCTAACTCAACTAGGAATGAGCTCGGAAAAATAATGCTCGGAAATGAGAAATGGAAGAATTCCAGTTGGACTAGGAAACCTGATTACGCTAGGAGTCTTGATGCTGCTAGGAGACCCGGTGAGGCTAGGAGATGTTGTGGCTTCATGATGACTCAAGATGATTCAAGAATGTTCTAGAATGCACAAGGAATTTCGGCAAAGAAGAATGGGCTTTGAAATTGTCCAATTGAGAAGTCTGGCCCAAAGATTGAAGCATGTGACTTGCACATGAGTATCTAGATCCTTCCATGACGTCTTGAGGAGTCCTATCCCATAAAGAATGTGTTTTTCCATGAGAATTAAAAGGAGTACTAGAAGATTTCGGCAAAGCACAAAAAGGGAGAGTTTTGATTCGAAGGGAATTGGGAAAGGAAATAAAGAGAATAAATATCAATGTAGGATTCCTGATTCTATTCTACATGCATGGAGGCTGAAATACAGGCTAGGTTCATTTAGGATTTTCGGCAATGAGGGAGTTTACTTGTTCTCCAATTCTCAAGGAATTTTCTCATTGGTCAAATGATGCAAATAAGAAGAATTCTTAGGGAATTAAACCCTAGGCCGTGTACTATATAAAGGAGGGATGAATTACCGTGAAAATCATCAAGAAACTAAGAATCAAAATCGCAATTCCTCTCCCCTTTTCTCTCAAAGTTTCGGCCTCTCCAATTGTTCAAGACTTTGAAGCAATGAAGCAAACCTCCATCTTCCATTCACAAGCCTTGCCATGAGCCTCATCATCCTCCACCACCTTTGAAGATCTTCTTGCGTTCTTGAAGTCTCTTTAAAAGTGTAACCATGAACCCTAATTCTTTGTTTTCGGTTTTATTGTTTTGTAACTTAAAAATCAGATTCTATAGCATTCTATGTTTTTTGTTTCATTGAATGTTGCGATTTCTTGTGAGATTAAAGTATATATTTTGATGTTTAGTTTCCAATAACCTTGAAGCATGAATTTATTTTAGGATTTTCAGAATTATAATTTGCGATTTCAGTACATAATTTGAGTCCGACTATGCCGGCTGCACTCACGAATTCCTGTGGCAGAGAAGGACGGGAATCCGCCGCCGCCGACCTCCCATGGACGCCCTCCAGGACCCAAGGCACGACCTCCGACCACGACTAGCAGCCACCAAGCCGATTCAGAACAACTGACTGGCCGACTGCCTGAGCCAGCCAGCTAGGAACATTTGATGTCCTTTGGTCTGATGTGTGCACAATTTTTTATGCTCTGAACTAACATCATTTCCCCTTCAATATCTATCCCACAATAAAATTGAAAAATATTGGTATAAGCACGAGACGTGCATTAATTTGGTTTAATTTGAACGTTAGATAGTTGAAAAGGATCAAAATTCTGCAACCATGAACCGTCATAAAATAAATGAAAGAAGTACTGATAGTACTTTGGTTCACATCAAGGTTTAATGCATAGTTACATACCAAACGGCAAAGTCCAATCCCAATTGTGCCAGCAAAAGAGAAAAAACTCCGACAACAAACCAAAACCGTGAGATTCATTTGTCGACTGATTTTCAGGTCAAGCCAGACTACCTCCGATGCTGGACGGGAGCCATTTTGTTCAGAGAGTAGGAAAGTTGGAATGACATTCTACCCATATGCTACAAACAGAGATTAAAGACTGCACAAAAACACATTATCTTCAACCAAGTCCTGTTAGTGGTTGCTGCCAAGACTCACTGATGAATCAGGGATCCAAGTATATAATCTCCGCACTTGAGGTACGCCTTAACTGGATCAATTCCTTTAAAACTCCTGAAGAACAATTGGGATATAAACTCGTAATAGTCATCATCTCAAGCACGGGTGAATTAAGAAGCAAAGATCTGATGAAATCTAGTTCAGCTTTGCCACCCATAAAGCAGGTTATTTCAACAAGTCGCAGATTGGGGAATCATGAGCAATTTATGTCGTCATCTAGGTTATCCAACCAAGACACTGCTCCTTCATTAGCAATGTCCTCCTCATCAAAAGCGTCGAAGCAGAACTGAAGAAGGTTAAAAGCTTCAGAAAATCGGACATGTGATAAAACAATTTCCGAAACAACAAATTCTTATAGTAGAAGTGATTTGAAGTTTCAAATTAGGGAAAATTTTAGAAACAGTACATGAAGTTTGGCCCACTATTAATTTTCGTACACGAAGTCACAAATTATGAACTTTGGTACACCAAATGTAAACCCCGACTCACGATCCATACACGACGTTAGTGAAGTCGTTAAATCCTATGTCATTATTCATTTGTCAAAGGGTAATTTAGTACTTTCTCACTCTAACTCTTATTTTTGATGTTAAAAAAAAAAAAAAGTATCTCCTCTCTCTCTCCCCTCCCCCCCCCCCCCCCCCCTCTCCCTCTCGCCAAATACCCAAACCCAGAAAGCTCCCTGTGACTTTCTCTTTCTCACAGCTTTGAAATTAGGGTTAGGCGAGACGGAAGAGGGCCAACCCGGCGGCCTTGAACCCGAGGAAGGTGTAGCGGGTCTTCAATTTGTCTCTCTGCAACGACGAGGAGAGAGATGATGGCGGCGACGGTGGGCTCAAACTTTTGCTTCTTGGAGATGTCTCTCTGCAATTCGTCTAGCCTTTGCTTAAGGTATTGTTCATCTTCGAAATCCATCATGCTTGGTTTGGACTGGTTTCTGTGTGTAAATGACTGGTTTGATGATGAAGAAGAAAGATTCAATTGGAATTGGAATTGGGGTTTTGGATGATGAGCTGCGAGGTGGATTACGATCTTGAAGTCGATTACAGCGCAGAGAGGCCGAGGAGCAGTGGCTAGGCAGTTGGTGAGGTGGCGGTTGAGCTCTTGGACGGCTTGGTGGCGGAGCAAGTCGGGTTCGGGTCAGGGAGGACCGGAAGAGGCGCTATGGGGCGAGTGGGTTTAGGGAAAAAAAGGAGGGGATGGCGGAGGATGGAGTGGAGGGAATGACAATGGTGGTGTGGTAGTGGTAGGAGAGGAGGTTGTTGCAGAGCTCCATGCATGGTTGCAGGTGACCTTGCCAAGCTGCAGGGACTTCTCTCCGGCCATTGTGCAACTAGGAGGTGAGAGAGAGAGATGGGTGGCCAGAGAAATAGAGAGATGGGTGGCTAGAGTAAGATAGTGTAGAGACCAATTTACCCCTGAAACTATGCCAGGTGGCAGAGGTTCTCACGGTGTCAATGACGTCGTGTACAAGCAGGGTTCTAAAAATCGGTCTAGGCGGCCGCCTAGGCGGCGCCTAGGCGCTGGGCGTGGTCTCACCGTTCCGATTAGAGGCTAGTCGATCCTTCTGGGCGTTCGGCTTCTAGGCGGGCGCTTAGGCGGTATTAGGCGGCATTAGGCGGGCTGGGCGCTAGGCGCGGAGCGCTGGGCGGATTGACTCAACCCTCCACCACCTCCGGTTTCAGCTCCACCAACCTCTCCTCCACCCATTGCTTCTCCTCCTCGTCTTCTGAAT
Source organism: Rosa rugosa (assembly GCF_958449725.1). Lineage (NCBI taxonomy): Eukaryota > Viridiplantae > Streptophyta > Magnoliopsida > Rosales > Rosaceae > Rosa > Rosa rugosa. Next base: position 5,266,626 of record NC_084822.1, read on the forward strand.
CACTTCCATATTTCTGCTTCTTCCTCTTTTTGTAAGGTTTTCTTTTGGATTTCTCCATTGGATCGTTAATTAGCTTCTGATGCAATCAGATCTCGAAGCCCAACTCGGAGTTTGGCTTTTCCGAAAAATCGGACTCCAACCCGGATAAGTTTTCAAAAGGGTTAGATTTGCTTGCGCAGGCATCGGCGAGAAAGATGGTCCAACGGGGACTTGGTTCTGGTGCGAGTGAGGGTTGGGTGTGGGAGTGTAGTGGGGCGAAAGAAGAGGAGAAAGAAAGACTGGTTTACCATTGGAACGAGCACTTGGTTCTGGGTTTAGCCTCTTCGGTTAATAGGCTCTACCTTTTTCTTTCCATAGATTTAGATTCTTGCTTTTCTGGGTTTACTCTATCTGTATGTTTCTGGGTTTGTGGGGTTTAGATTCATATCTGTTTACCTTTTCCTATATTACTTTTTGTGCTTCTTTTGTGGGTTTTGTCTTCTTTCATCCATTTCTTGTTATTTCTTATGTTTAGAATTTGAAACTTTGTCAGTTTGTAGACCCAAAGTACTTGGTGTTGCAGAGGATTAGGTAGACGTGTCATTTGTTCAAATTGAACTATAGAAGTCATTCAATGAATCAATTGATATAGCTAGCAAACCCACATAAAATTGAGATTTTTTTTTTGCTAATAATAGGAATGAATGTTAAATTCTTAAACAATTTTTTCTCTATTGATTATTTTTACTATTTCCAATTGATTATTAGAATTTATATAATTATATTTCATAAAAATAATTTAAAAATTAGAAAAATAAAAACCGCCTAGTCCCCGCCTAGGCTCCTAGGCGCTAGTCCTTGGCTCACCGCCCGACTAGCGCCTAGCGTTTTTTTTAACATTGTGTACAAGTCTTTGGTCGGGAACAAATGTTCGTGTACCAAAGTTCATAATTTGTGACTTCGTGTACGAAAATTAATAGTGGGCCAAACTTCATGCACTGTTCTTAAAATTTTCCCTTCAAATTAACATAACAAAATACTGCATGCATCAACAAAGTAAACCTCACCGTAACATGTAGTACTTTCAGAGCAGGGGAGCTTCTCAGAAGATATATAGTAGTTAAAATTTCCGCAAGAACATTAAAGTCTACGAGGAGAGAAAGAAAATTTAGATGTAGACATGGTTTGGGCCTTGGGGAGCCTTCCAGGCAAGTCACCAATATTCAAATACTGGAGCAGAAGACGCAGAAGTTAAATAGAAGACTCAATGAATATGGTACAATTCTTATAGCTATATAAATGACTATTAATCGAATAGGAAAGCAGAGAGTTACCTTTAAAGCCACACCATCAATTGTGAGCCTCTGAATATGACGCAGGTCAACGAAAAATTTTGACAAATAGGAACTGACACGATCTTGTCCCTGATAAATGACCCACAAATTAAAGTGAACAATAGCAAGATTTAAGGTATTCTGTAGACTAAAATCTCCCAAGCCACCATAGAAAAAAAGGAATCGAAGATTTGGTGCACCAATCTTGAGATGGGCAAAGCCACTACAGTTTATAATTGCCAAAATCTCCAGCAGAGGACAGCAAAGAATCAGATTTTCCAACACATCTTGGGCCAAGGTAACACGCTCAAATCTAACTCTCTTCAAAGTTCTGAAGCCTTTAAATGTGGCTGGAGGTTTCAGCAAGCACTGAGATACTTCAGCTCAATCATATCTTGATAAGAAAAAAAAACATAATGGCATCTTGTATTGTGGCCCATCAGGAATACGAAGTTCGAAAACTTTAATAGAGTTTCTTGATAGATGAAGAACCCACCGATCAATATCTATTGTAGGCATAACATGTGCGTGAGAAAGCACAAACTTCTCTATGGGGACAATGTGACTTAAGAGTACATGATAAACAATGTTCACGAAGGTTGCACAGTTTTCAGTCGAGAAACACTACTCATCAAATATAAGACCTGAAAGCATAGCCCATTTGTTCCTCCACCTGCTCGAAAAAACACTTGTCCTCACTGCCTCCTTAAGAGTCAAACATGACAGAATTTTATTTATAACATTACTTGGTAAGTTGCTGATTCTGTCCATCTCCATCTCCATCTCCACTTTCAAACGGGACTTGGGTGGTTCTGTTTGCTCCTGACAATATGTTGAACCATTTTAAAGAATACTGAATCATTGATCTGATAATATGTCATGTGGTGTTGATAACATCATTGATATCTGAGATTATAAACCTTGTATGCTCAAGTTTGTCGGGATAAGATAGGCCCTAAACCCTGACAACTAATACAGAAATTTACCAGATGCAAACTTTCTAATTTTCAGCTACCAACTAGCAGAAGATACAATCTTGAGCTACAAATTCGAAAAAGTAACTAGATTCCAGTGAAATAAAGGCAGAGAGGAATCCCTAATTCCCTATATCCACCGGAAGAACAACACAATTCATAAAGCACACAAAGCTACGCACATACTTCAAAACTTACCATATCACTTCAATTTTGTCCAGAAATGCCAAGACCACTGCGCCAAAAGCTTTTCCTCACAGTGACCCAAACTAAAACTAAGAATCGCAGATCCAATTTGGATTGCATGCGAAAGAGACAAGGCAACAGAGAATTATTAGGTTTTGCGAACAGCTTATATAGTGTCTTTGTTGGAAGAGTTTGTTAAAGAAAGGGGAATTGCAATATAATTAAAACAAAGGGCAAATGATAAAAGAGGTCATTATGAAGTGTCTTATGATAATCCAGATAACACAAATGTCTCCATGATAATTAAGGTCACCCTTTACCAATCTAACACTAAAAATAACAATAATTACAAAAACTGCCACTGGCATTTCTTTTCTCTCTCTCTCTCCCCACCTCCTGTTACCCAAGCTCGTCTAACCCTTATTCGAATCTCTCGACCCTTACCAAAATTTCTCTCTCAAATCGATGGCTTCTTCGTCCTTGAGACCTTCATCGACGACAACGGCAGCGGCGACGGCGAACAATGGTGAAGCTGGAAGTTTCGAGAGGCAACAACTCCACTCCGCTGGGTAAACGACGTCGTCTGTTCGATCCAAGCCGGCGTCTTCCTCGACTTCATGACTGAAAGAGGAGGAGGCGTTATTGTTGAGCATGGAGGCTTCTACCGCGGATTCTGAGGCCGTTGACGTGGAGGGGACCGTGGTCACGGCGGTAGGTGTCGCTGCTGGCCCTGAGAGAATCATGAAGATCATGCCGGTTCAGAAGCAGACCCGTGCCGGTTAGAGGACTCGCTTCTTCTAGTAAGTAACGATCTCGCTCATATCGTGGTCATAGAAATCTTAATTGTTGTTCGTAGTTGAACGATTGCCAATTCAATTGAATTTTGGTTGAAGAAACCCTAGATTATCATGATTGATTGGTAGGTGTTTAGTTTTGTATGGCTGAGATGAAGCAATTGGCAATAGTTTTGTGAATTTGGAGTCTGAATACTATAGTGTTTGATGTGAATGTTGGACGTGGAACCTGCTTCGCATTGCTATATTCAATATCACTGGGTATGATTAGAATTTGCTATCTTGTTGACTTTTGCATTGTACATAGGTTTTACTGTTAGTGAGTAATATGTATAATGATGAAGCTTTAGATTGTATTTTAGTGTATAGAATCCTTAGATGCCATTGATTTGTTAAAATTGATTTTGAGGCCAACGATAATGATGCAAAACTTGAACAAAAAAGAACAGAGATTTGGGGAGTGGTCTTCCTGGCACCCATTATCTTGTTGGTGCTTGTTCAATGGTTATAGGATTAATGAAACATTGGATTTAGTGGTAGTTCCTTGCATGCCCAATTTCGTTGAAATTAGATTATCAATATATAGGCTATTCTTTATTAGTTTTGTTTTTATGTACCTTTTCTTTTCAAAAGATTTTCTGCATTCTCACTAATCTCATTCTGTCTTGATTATCCATATGTGTATTCGTATTTCTCCCTTACTGATTTTGAGACCGAGATTGAAGCCTCTCGAGGTAAATCGATTTGTTATCTTCTTCTTTGATAAGTTTTTGGGTAACTTGATATGTCTTGCTTTTTGTGATTGCTGATATTTGGTATAATAATCTAACTTAGTAAGAATTATGGTCTTAGTTTTAAAGTTCATGAATAATTGAAACAATCTAGTGCTGCTTGCTCGTGAGTTTTTGTTGTACTTGTTATAGCTATGCAGTTTCTTTTGTTAAGTTTATGTAGAAGTAGCAGAAAATTTTAGGAGTTGTGGGTTTTGTAGTTGATGAGTGCCAGTGATGACCAGACTATTCGTATATGGAATGCTAGCAGAATTTTAGGAGTTGTGGGTTTTGTAGTTGTCTTGAATCAGAATTGTCATATTCCAATGAAATTAAGATAAATTAAACTGGGGTTTAGCTAGTTTGATTATAGACGGAAGCACTTAATCTTTAGTCTGCAGGGTTTATCATATATATAGTTTAGTTAATGGTTGTTTGCTCTGTGGCTAATCTTCGATGAAACATTTGGAGTTATCTACTGGGTGTGTTTTTCAAGCACTGTATTGGTGCGGTTGAAGCATATTGGGTTTGATTCTAAGAATTGTTGTAGACAAATTTCTGTCAATTGGGTGGTGGTCATCAGAGTTCCGAAAATACTCAAGACCTTTTTCTCTTTTTAGTTTTTCTTTCTCATTTCGTTATGTTTTCTCCATGGTTATGAATCATGATAAGAAGGATAGGGTTTTGATGCAATGTTAATTTTTCAAGGTTCTGTTCTCCAGACGGTCCCCCTCTTCCATTTCTATAAAGATGGTGTTCTCTTGGAAGCATTCCCAACTAGAGACGAGGAGAGGATCACTGCGGCAATTCATAAATACACATCTCCTGCAACATCTGAATTGCTTTGAGCTAATATGGTTTTGCCTACAAACTTGAATATGTAGATTTACAGTGACCCCTAAACATATATATGATGATTATTAATGAGCTCTTTTGGACCAATTTGTATGATATAGTTTTTTGTGCAATCTGTATGATATAATTGATGAGTGTTGGTTGTAATACTGCAAACATTATGTTCTCACATATAAGCAAAGAAAACCTTCCTATTTCATGATTTGAACTGCGAGTAGTTCATAAAATCTGTGGTCTGAGCAGTTGACATTAAATTAAACAGTGATTAACAGTGACTTGGCTACTGACAGTTACTTGGTTAGTGACATGGTCAGTTACTTAGTTAGTGACATGTGATTAACAGTGACTTGGCTACTGACAGTTACTTGGTTAGTGACATGGTCAGTTACTTAGTTAGTGACATGTGATTAACTTGTGACTTGGCTACTGACAGTTACTTGGTTAGTGACATGGTCAGTTACTTAGTTAGTGACATGTGATTAACAGTGACTTGGCTACTGACAGTTACTTGGTTAGTGACATGGTCAGTTACTTAGTTAGTGACATGTGATTAACAATGACTTGGCTACTGACAGTTACTTGGTTAGTGACATGGTCAGTTACTTAGTTAGTGACATGTGATTAACTTGTGACTTGGCTACTGACAGTGACATGGTCAGTTACTTAGTTAGTGACATGTGATTAACAGTGACTTGGCTACTGACAGTTACTTGGTTAGTGACATGGTCAGTACATGTCAATTCCTGACAAAGTTGCTGACCATGTCACAGGCTATGTTACTGGCCAAGTTATCGTTTATCTCAAGTCATCGACAATGACATGTTCATGATTGTGACATGGCCAGTGACTTGAGGTTAATAGTAACGTAGTCAGTGACTTTTCTAGTGACTTGAGGTTAACAGTGATGTGGTGAGGGATTGATAGTGACGTGATCCGTGACTTTGCTGGTGACTTGAAGTTAACAGTTACTTGGTCAGGGATTGACAGTGACATGGTCAGTGACTTGATCAGTGACATGTGTTGCACATTTGAAATTGAACTTCACAAGTATTTTTTGGACAATGAATTCTAGCGTAAGACAAAACTGTATGCTCAAAACATTAGTAAGAAGATTTTATTGTGATTCCAGGAAGATTTCAAGTGATTTTAGTCAAAGTACAACCACAACACTTTTTCCAATTAGAACAACCTCCCATAAGCACATTGAACAAAATAAAATATAACCACAACTGGGTCTGAAGATACGGCGAGAGTTTTTCTTGTCCAGGGTAAGAAGTTCCATAGCAGCATTAAGGATGCGGGTCAAAGCATATACTAGACCCTCCACAACTCCCTCTTGCACCGAAACCCATATTCTCTAACAAGCTTTAGCTCAACATCCACATGTTCCTTCTCATAAGGACGTCTTGGTTTCTCTAAACATGAACAATTGTCTCATCACTATCCAAAGCCACGGAAATCATCAATTTTAACCACAAACACAAACAAAGACCATAGCATATAACACTTGAATTCACCAAAGCAAATTTTAGCAATACATGTGTACTACATGGTGGAATAAGAAATGATGAGTTTTCTCAAAAACCAAGTAATGGGACAATTTCCTTCAGTAAAGAGTAGAGATAAACTTGTCAAGAAAATGTAGCTAGGAGTCTGAACCATCACACTAATAAGTGACAAGACTACAGAAGCTACTTGAAATTAAAGCTAATACATATATGGGGTACTACAGCTAAGTAACAAACTAGCACGACTGTAGCTAGCTCAAAATATCGGACAAGGTACTCCTGCAGAAAACTAATCCAAAAAGCTCAGTGCAAAATGTGCATCTCAATTGAGGGAAAATTTAACAATGATTAACAATTAATATACTGAAATTTGCAGAATAGTATTCACATGACATTTACCAGATCCAGAGTGCATGAAGGCCATACTCTTCTAAGGCTGATTCCACAATAGGCCATGTTCTTTGCAGCACATTTGTGTCTGCACAACACAATTCATAGGCTCGTAATTGATAAATGGAGCTTTCCACTCCAATATAATGAACTGACCTAATTGAAAAAATGCATATAGCAGGATGAATGTGCATAGGCATTCATTCAATAACTCGAGGCTAGTGTTGAACAACTAAACCTTCAAATACAAGGAAACTGTTGTTTCCCCGAATTGAAGCATAATATAGTAAACACAGCTGGGCATGCCCAACCTTTACTATTCCACAATGAGGCTTACCAAAGAGATATTACAATGAGAGACGACATTTCCAAATTTTACAATTTCACGTAACATACTTCCATCAACTAAACCTTCCATCAAAGGCAAGTGCACAACTACTGTTGCAAAGAATTTAACAACACAAGTCCAGCCGTTGCAAGTTTCATTAATCAACCCCTTATCTAGCAATGCAACTGTATATGCAAGCAGCGCATAAATCTCCACTGGTCAATTCGAAATATACATTTCTTTTAGCAAAACTGATTTATTTCTGTTTCGTTTCTTCGGATGCCAATTGAAGCAACAAGAACCAACATCACTAATTTGACCTTTAAACTAAAATGCAATATATTAACCAAAAAAAAAAAAAACTAAATGCAATATCACTTATACCATGAAGGCATCAACTTGAAGAAGACAGAACTTTGGCGTACACTAAACTAGACATTGGACATATTTTTCATTTTCAGCCTCACTATAAGAATTTTAATATTCTATATAAAAAAAAAAACAAAAAAAAACTTACTGTGATACACAGCAATGGTCAATCTGCAATATGTTAGAGCTTCACTCCAGTCTTCCAGCTTCATTGAATTCTGAAGACAAAGATGAATTATTCATATCAAATACATAAAGACTGGTTTCTTTTCCAAATTGACAATCCTGAACACTCTTCTCCAGAACCATTTGATTAATATATACTTGCTTCCATTATAAATATTAGCCAACTACTTTCATTATAGTATAAGATGCTTTATACATATAGCTAAGAAACAGAAGAAACTTAAAGCCTTTATTAAAGAATACCGAATGCACTAATTTGATATCAAAGATGAGTAGAACTACCTTGTTTTTTTTGCAGAACTGAATGCAGAGTCGATAAGAAACATGAAAAACAAAAATGAAAAACAAAGGATTACAATACCTATTGCATCTTTCCTCAAATTCAATTCTCCCTACTTTCTACATTCCAATATTGTTTTGATTGTATCTCAGACCAATTCTTTTCCAACGTCCAGTAGCAACTAAATCAAAATAATCAAGGAATACTATATCTATCGTCTAATTTCAACAGAATTTATATCCATCAAAAGAATAACAACAATTTCTATGAAAGCACATCAATTAAAGAAAAGAAAAACTAACATGGTTCATAATTCCTAAACTTCTATCAAATTCACCATCAAAATTAAACACAAATAAAAACCGTGGATAGATAAACCTACAATTTATACTTGAGAAATCATGATAGTTCTTGATCGAAATCACGAGTTTGATAATTCTGGTTCTGGATCAAATCCAGAATTAACGAAAATAACTTAAACAATCCTATAATCGTTTCATCCAAAACTCAATTCCAAAATCAAAGTCGCTATGAACAATCGCCCAATTTCTAATTCGATAAGCCAAATCTCTACTCTGATACAGCAAATTACCTTCGAAACCCAAACCGCACTGCTTCCGTAATCGAAACTACGCCGTTTCGGAACCTCGAAGTCCGCGACATCAACTCGACGACGAGGCTCTGAGAGAGGACGTAGAAGAAGAACTTGGAGAGAGCTGCGGTGATCGGCAGCTGTTCGATTTGGAAGGAGACTTGGAGGACATTAGAGGCGTAGGTTTTGGACGACATCGGAGGTATAGAGGTTGGGGTTTAGTGTATTAAAGTTATAAACGTGTATTAGGCTTTAAGGGTAGAATGGGAATCAGAAAAATTAAAAACTGACTTTTTTTAACATCACCTCATTATTCATAAGGACTAAATTAATATTATTAACAATTCATTATGGACCTTTTTATCAAGTGGGAAACTAGGTGACATTTTTATCATTTCACTCTCTAATGTGACCTTTTCCATCATTTCCTTTAAAACAAACTCATGCCCAGGAATGGGTTTGTTTCACATAATTAAAGTAGGAGTCATTCCTTTACACCAAAAAAGTAGGAGTGATTCCTTTACAAGGTTACACATATTTAAAGTAGGAGTGATTCCTAAAGTAGGAGGGTTTCCTTAACAAGGAAGGAATGGGTTTGTGTCACATATTTAAAGGAGTGACTCCTTTACAAGGACAGATACAGTTTGTCTTCATTCAGCTGGTGGTCCTTGCAGCGCGATAAGAAGTGAAGCTTGTGTTTGGACCCAAAATGAGCATTTTGGCCTCACAAGGCGTGTCTTGGAGAAATTGAGTCAATGTCAGTGGCTCAAGCTATATATTGTCGACAAATTCGAAATATATTATTTAGAGGCTAAATAAAGCCTACTATGGAAGATTATGCGAGCTGCAAGAAAAGGAAATGATGGAAGCATGGAAATGAAAAGTCAACTTTAGCACATTTTCCTACTTCGGCTAGAAGAAACCGAGCTAAACAAGGAAGGAGGGGCGGCAGACTAACCAAACGAAATCCAAAATGAGCTAAAACATTCCAGATTAATTCTAGACATCACAAGGATCATTTCTTATGAAGAGTTCCAGAGCTAGTTTCGAGTGGAAAGCCTTCAAACAATCAGTCCAATTTTCTGCAGAAGCAAAACTGGAAAACTGGACCTGTAAGGAGTCCAGTAGCGTTTCCGGCCCAACCACATGGAATTAAGCTCTGAAATTTGGACAGAATGATCTACACTCATGGTGGATCATTTCATATGAAGAAGTCGAAGGCCCATTCTGAATTATTGATGGAGATATAATTGAAAGAATAAAGGAGCCGAAAGTGACTCAAAATCACTCCAAAACACATCATTTTCTATCTCCAATTAGTGCTCCACTATCATTTGTTTAAGGCCAACCACTTTGGCATGGTAGCCTATAAATAGAGGTTACAATGAAACAAGACACAATTCATCAACAACAATCTCTAAGATTATGCAAGCCTCTCTAGAGCAACCCCTCTCCTTCTCTTACCGGTAGTCACACTCCAGTCCTAGTCTTCTCAGGAGCCGACTGTCAGTGCCACCAAACCTTCCAGTCAAGCTAAAGTCACGCTTTAGCAAGTTCTCCTCACTTCCAAGTGGTTCTCGCTCTGCTCGATCTACAACATCGAGTATCGATTGTGATTTTGAAGAAGCTCAGCAAAAGTCCTCGCCACGAGACACAAAGAATCTCACGACGAGGTTAGTGCTCTCCTCGTCCACAATTGCTTGAAAGAAGTCAGGTCAAGGGACACCCCCGATGACCGCACCCGAACGGTGCTGGCACGCCCGCGCAAGAAAAGAGACTGTTGACCAGCTCAAGAAAAACTGGAGCCAAACATTTTGGCACACCCGGTGGGACCTACTGCGAGCTGTATATCACTCCACTATTAAGAAGTTGAGGTTGGTAAGAGTTTGTGAATCATAACGGAATAGGTGAAGTCTCTTTTGTTAATATTGACCTAAACTCCTTATTGGTGCCTAGTTCAGGTCCCTTAAGGTCAAGGGCGGTTTTTATTAACACTTGTTGAACTGTCTTCACACTTATGATCTTTCTCATCTTAGTAAGTATAGTCTATGTGAAATGGTGTCTAGAAAGGGGACAACGTTCATAACAGGTTATTGAATCCAGAAATGCGTACAAATGGGCCTAAACCACTATGTGGGAGTAGTTCATGCCAAAATGGATTCTACCTCTTTTGTTCGCCCTCCCCCACCTGGTCATTTCAGTAAGGTTGCCCAAAGGTTTTGAAAGAAAGTTTGTGTCTAGGCGACTATACTTGGGCCGCAAGTCTAAACCTTGATTCACAGTGTCTTATTGAATTAAACTACTTATTCAATTCAGACTTCCAAAAGCCATTGGGAAGTCAAGCGCAAACCCTTATCAAAAGGTTCACCAGAGTCTTTTTGTATTCACCATCATTGGGATGCCAGGGGAAAATCTTCACCAAAAGAAATTCCTGAAGTCATGCATGTCTTTCTCAAGAAGAAGTGCAAATTTCTAAACTTCCCAAAGAGCAAGACCTCTAGTTACAGGCCTCATGAGAGTGTTGCTTGTCGTGTTCTGTTTGAAGAAGAAAGCTCTATTGTCAAGCCTGCTGAGGCCGTCGACACTTCTGCTTCCATCGATGTGCCCCACCCTGGCGACACCCTGGTGGACGACGAGTTCGAGTATCTCCCCGTCCCAGAAGATGCAAGCATAGAGGATTTGGTGGCCATCATGAAGATTAACAATGATATATTCTTGAAAAGGAGGGACAAATCATTCGCGGAATTAGTAAATTTGAGCAAAGAATGGTCCAGATTGCCTACTCAAGTGGATTTGCAGCACGGCGAGTTTGACGCCATCAACACAAAGCAAGAAAACTTCTTGGAGAGTCAAGAAGCTGCAAGCGAAGGTGGTGTTGCTGAGATTGAATTGCCTATAGGAGGCGATCAATCTAAAGACAAAAACCTTCATCTCGATGAACCCGTTGCAGAAGAAGAAACTAGTTTGCTCACTGGCGAATCACAGCCTTACATAGAGGTTGTACATGGAGAAGATCATCAACAAAATTGTTCTTCTGACAATACAATTGTCTCTGAACAAATATTTAAATTCTCCACTGAACCAGCCATTAACGTGGATACTGGTCAGATGCATGGGGGGCAAGATGCAGACCCAGTTCATGATCAATTTAATTGTGACTCTGCTACTGGATGTCATGACCATGCAAAGGGTCAAGAACATGACCCACTCAATTATCAATTAAGGCATGGCCATGCAGAGGATCAATTAAGGCATGGCCCACCTTACTATCATCAATCTAGCCTTGGCCATGCTACTGGACGTCATGTTGAAGGTGGTCACAGTCATGGCCAACTTAATTATCAATTAAGTTGTGGTCTAGAGAAGCCAATCTGTGGCTTTATTAATCAATTCAACTTTAAATTCTTCATCAGTGGTTCAAGGCCAAGCGGTGGCTTTGACATATGGGGGAAACACATCTGCAACCCACCTTGCAAAAATGGCCAGAATAATTATTCTAGTGGCCAATTTGTCCTTCGCGACTGCAAGTTTGAGTATCATCAATACAAGTTAACTCTTATTTACAATTATTCAACTCCAAATTTCTTGAAAAAGGAATTTGTCTATGATGATACTATACAGTCCATAGAGGCGTCTCAATATGATGCCTGGAAAGAAAATGGAGGCAAACAAATATTTGATATGCCTACTTTCGAAGAAGAGATCGATTCACCACTTTTTGGTGATTCTAAGTGTGATCTCGATGCGGAGCCAATTTATGATGAATATGATGATAATTACAATTTGATTATTGGTTCCAAAGATCACATGCAGGAATTCAAGTTCTTTGAAGCTCTTGAGATGGAGACTTCAAACCAACAAGTGGTCAAATACAAAAGCCAATTCAAGGCTTATTCTAGAGAGGTCATGTTCTATGACATGGTCGTTGGTGACAAAGCCGATCTTGGGACAACATCATCTCCTAAATTTCAATTGAAGATCATGCTTCGTCAACCAACAAAGATACTTGGGGGGCAATATTACTCCTCCTACGAACCAAATCTCTTCCAAGTTTTTGACAAGAAGTATCTTTGTTCTTTTCCTACAAGATCTCGCAAGAGGGATTTCCGTGCTATAAATTTTGATACATCAAAGCTTGGAGTGAAGCATAAATGGCCTCCTCCGTGGCCTTATGCAGGTTAGCTAAACTTGCTTTGGTATGCATAGTCCTTCTTCACTTCCAGTAGCTGCAGATTTTTGTTTATAGTTTCCTAGTTTTCTTTAGTAATCTTTCTTAAAAAAAAAAAAAGAAGTTATAAATACAACTCTTAGGGGGCAATTCTAGTGTTCCTACACTCGCGAAGCCCATTCATGAAGGCCTGTTTTTGAGGCCCATAATCGTTTCTTCGCTACGCCTAGCAACACTAGGGGGGCAACACTACACTATACTAAGCCGAGTCAGCGGCTCCGGAAAATTTTTCCAGCTTTGTCTCTTCTTTCGCAGAGAAAACACCTTCGTAGGAAAATAGCGTCGAACCGTAGGAGTTAAGGCTGAGCTTAAGGGAAGTGTGAGAGCCACCACCGTGACCGCCACCTCCATCAGAAGTAGTCTTCATGTTGCCAAAGATGTCCTCACCATGCACGGGAAACAGTGGAAGGGTTTCAAACTCCTGGTGATCTTCTCCTCGTTGTTCCATGAAAGTTTGTTCTCCATTCATGTCAAAGAAAGTAGAACTAGTTCCCCCTCCAGCTGAGATTGAACAATCCCTAGAACTCTTCTCCATGTTCATAGATCTATAACCGCCATAGTCCCCCATCTGCCCGTTAAAAGCAATCATCACACCAGCGGAAGAAGCAGAAGTAGGTGCAGAAGATCCGAAGTTAATATACTGATCCTCAGGTTTCCAATTGGTAACATTATCATTACCAACAAGCCCTGATCTTTGCATGGGCACATGAACATCCGAAGTGGACCTCTTCTTCTGCTTCTCCCGAGCCCTTTGGTTCGCGAACCAATAAAAGACGTTCTTGCCCTCGATCTTGCCGTACCATTTTAGCTAGAGACAGATCCTCTGAATCTGCTCTGTAGTTGGGGACCTAACTCCCTTGTTGTAGAAAAGCTCCTTGAGGATTCTTATCTGATCTGTAGTGGGAATCCACCTGGTACTGCTCTTCCTGCGAAGCATGTTAGCACTTGTACATACATGTACATTTGCAAGCATAATTAGCTATAATGAGCCACGCTCATTGTACCGCCAAAGGTACTAATTCCAACCAAAGGAGTGACATACAGATACACCGCCAGGCGGGCTACAACCTCAGCGTCGGAACACCCCCAGGTCACCGCCGACGTGCCGCCACGCGCCGCGCCAAAATGGCATCAGTAGATCCCAGAGCTGGCAACTGAAGCACATCAGTCCCACATCGAAAACAAGGAGGAGGTCAGCCTCCTCCTTACCTATAAAAGGTTCTCTCTTCTCTTTTCATTAATTACGCATTCAATACTTACCTACTGTTACTTTGTCAACATAAATACATTGACTAACTTAGGCATCGGAGAGTTGAAGACCGCCCGACGCGGTCTCCCTCTGACGCCTTTTGTATTTTACTTGCAAGGTAGCGGAAACTTTGAGTATATCACAAGTATCGATCCGCCCACCGGATCAGCGTTAACAAAGGTTCAGCTACCGCCGAACTTTTAGACATTAACAGCACTACTCCCGGCTCCTTTGTTACTTCCTCCATCCTCTGTTGGTTGCCGGTTTTGTGGTTCCATTGGTGATGGATTGAGAGAATGCGAGAATTGAAGAGTGGTGATGATGAGTAATTAAGAAAGATTGCTGTTAGAAATATTGGAGTTGATGAAATGGTTTTGGGATTGGAGATTTGGGTTTATAATGTGGAGGAAGATATAGGCATGCAAATATCCACCCTTGGATGGACGGTCGAAGAGAAGAGTCAAACTAAGTGTCAGTAAAGCGTGATTCAAGTTGCCCTAAATCTCGGAAAAGAAGGGATTATTGGCGCGTGGGGGAACCGAACGGTTTTCGAGGAGGTAACTGTTCCATTTTCAATATTATCTTCTCACGGTGGACTTTTCAACAATTAGTTAATGCGAAGTTAAAGACTTATTAAGAAGATAAAACCAAGAGTTTTGAGTTGGGGCCAGCAAGTGGATCCAAAAGATAAATATTAGTTAAGAAATAAAGATGTCGTTGGTACTACAAGAAGAATATATATGTATATTTTGTACTACAATTGGGCCTAAGGAAATCACTACTATAAGTCATAAGAGGCCTAAAGTGTTCCGCCCGCAAAATCAAGCTTTACACAAAGCACCTCAACCTGGAGGCCTGCAGCAAGGGCCCCGTTTTCAATCAACAAGGCTCGTTCTTCAGCTTGGACCAAGCGGCGAGTCAATTCTTTGGAGGCAGCCAAGGGAGCGTCCAGTTGGGATTCCTCCGCGCTGAGCTCGTTGTTCACATGGGCCAAACGAGCTTGGAGATGTCGGATCTGGGCTTCTAAGTCTAACTTCTGGAGCCTTATCTCCCCCATGCGAGTGGCCCGATCATTCAAGGTGCCGCGAAGAGTCTCCATCTTACTAGCGAGGTTATTCCGTACCACGCGGGCAGCACGAGCTCGAGCCTCCATGGCAGATTGGCGAGCACGGGCCACGTTAAGGTCTTTCAACAGCTTCTCTATAGTGTCGAGCTGAGTTGGATTGATCGCATGCTCTCTGCGAAGGAACACAATGGCTTCCCAGATCCTAGGGAGTTTTTCAGGCCCTAGCCGCCGCTGTCCCAAAAGGTTTCAAAACTCTGTCCTCGCTAGTTCAGCGGCGGTAGGAGAAGTTTCCTCAAGGATTCGAGCTAGCTTTTCAAGCCTAGTGGGAGGAGGAGGCGAAAGATTCACAGCACGATCATAAGTCACCAATGCTAGAGGGTTGATTGGTTCCTCAATTCTTTCATCTTCAGCATAATTTCCCTCAACGACCCCCTGAGCTTGGTCCGACATCTCAGCCGCGGGAGACTCTGGAAATTCAATGCGAGGTTCATCAGTAGAGTGTTGGAAACAAGCAGCTCCGAAAGCAGAACCTTCGGCCTCAACGCTCGCCTCATCCCCCAAACCTGGGATGTACGTCCCGCCGGCCAGAGCTTCGGCATCAAGGACCACCTCCTCGGTACAAACAGAATCCTGGTCAGGTTCAGAAATGTCAGAGAGCAGGGTTGGATCTAAAGGGAAATGGAAAGCATTGGCCAACAGTGGCTTACCTCTCGAGCTGTCGGGTCAATATCTGGTACGTGGTCACCAAGAAGAAGAGGCCTCGCCTCATTCACTTCTTGGACCTCTAGTGCCGTGAGAATCTCTGTCGTCATCAGTTCCTCATAAGGGGCAGAAGCCTCAGAGTGGCTTTCCACGCTTTCATGCTCCGAGGAGTCGTCATCGGAGATCGTTATTAGAATGGTAGGACCTTGCAGATGCTCTGTAGGTGTGGGAGATGGAAGAGGTGCCACGGGTTAGTTGATGCTTGAACTAGCGAGAGAATTGGCTCTTCTGCAGTGGCTGAGGATCCAGCCTCGCTCAGGCGAGAGGGATAAGTGGTCCTTTGACAGACCTGTCCAAAGATACATAGTGAAGATCCTGCCCAGATTCTAAAATTTAATTAGGATAAGACGGGGCCGGAATTTACCAATTGCATTCCCAGAGGTTCATCATCTTCAAAACTCTCTTCGACGAATTGAGCTCGATCGCGTTTGCAAGCGAAGACCGCAGTGGCCTGTACTAGAGAAGAATCATAACTCAAAAAGGGGGGAAGCACCAAATATACAAGTTTGGGATCATTCTTAACCAAATTACCTCAACGGGATCTTCATCATGAGAAGACTCTTCCTCAGGAGTCTCCTCTACTATTACCTTTTGTTTCCCAGCTGAACTGAGGCTGTCCTGCTCCGGGTAGTTTGCTGCAAAACACACTCAGGAATAAGAGCGGGAAAATCAAGACAAGGAAAAGGAATGGTGAAGAAAGACAAAAACTTACTGTTGCCCTAGGCTTGTGGATTTGTATCCCTGGACACGATGAGCGAGAAGGTAGAATAGGTAGCGGGGATTGTGATGCAGGGTTGGAGAAGCGCTCAAGAATCTCGTGGTCCTCCGGACTAGGACTACTTATGCCACGAAAGATCAGGACGAAGAGTTCGTCATGTGGCAGGTCCCAACAGTTCACGGACACTTCTTTCCACCAATCAGCATAATCATTGTCGAGATCGTTGAGGGGGTACAGTGCTCTGACCCAAGGGGGAATCACTATCAAAGTAAACTGATCCTGAAAGGGGGCAGATCCAGGCGGGGCTAATCTCTGCCAAGAGGTGTAGTAATTGGCAGAATCAACCAGAGGCTAGGGTACTAACTGGGCCAACCCAAATTGGCGAGCAAAGTGGTTAGGGGCATAGAGCTCTTAACTTACGCGGTCGGTGGCAAGACGAATATCCAAGCAGGAAATGGCGCGACGAAAGGCCAGGAGGGCTCTTTCACTATGATCCCGTCCACTGGGCAGAAAGCCATCATCAAGGGGAGGAGGGAATCGCCTAGAAAGGACTATTTTTGGGTCCAGCATCTCTTCCAGCAAGTACAAGTAAATAAAACACTCGGAGTAGGGTGGAGCTCGATACCTTACGTTGCGGCAAAGCCAGTTCCCCAAAAGGGAATCGACTGGAGGTTCCTTTAGAATATCATCGCGACAGAAGTGAGGGAAATAAATCTGCAGCCAAAAGGCAACGATCCAGAAAGGGCCACTAATGTCTGTATCGAAGGGGAGCATTACAGCTCTATAAAGGGAGCGTTATAACGCACCCAATATAGGTTGCCCAAGGCCAACGCAAATACCATTATAGAGAGCAGTGGCCAGAGAATTCCAGGGCCCAGTAGGTTTGTTGGAAGAAGTGCAAAAGATAAATTTGCAAAGCCAGAATTCCAGGAATGCGATACCTCCTGAATGGTCACGCTGGGTGCAGTAACAGTTGCGCCAGAATGAGTAGGATTTGCTGCGATGCCCCCGACCAGCCATATCCATTCTCAAAGGAAATTGAATGCCATCAAACTGACCATGCACATAAGAGTCAAAGTCAATGGGCAACCCGGTGATGGTAAGAACATCCAGCAGAGTTATGCTCATCTACCCAAACCGGAAATCAAATGTATTGCTGGAGGTGTTCCAGAAGCAAAGAGTGGCGGCTAGTGGTGCAGGGCTAGTATTATGAGGAAGACAGAAGCATAGATCGATGGTTTGGGTGATTCCCACCGCATCCCATTGGGCCAAATCTCTCGCTCGGACCTCCTGATACCAAATATTTTCCTCGGGAGCGATAGTAGGCCATAAGCCCACTTTCCTCCTTGGTCCCCAACTACTAAAATCACCAGGCACCTGCCGAAGAGCCGCTATGGGACGGCGGATGGGAAGCCCATAATAGGCCATAGCATCATCTGGCAAACGATCGCGAGGTGTGGGACCCAGACTCGCTTGACTATCATCTCCACCAAAGCCCATCAGTCGACTTCTCTCCTCTCCGGTCTGACTTCTACATCGAACACCCATGTTAGTCTGCCAGGTGAATGCAGCTTTTTCAGTGATTTCATCTGCCTGATCGATAACGAATGGTTTCTTGGATGCCATTTCTGGGTCGCAAGGAACACGTCTCCATTACACCTTGATTTATAGCTCAGATATTTTTGGAGAATAATTTATTAGCTGGGCCAGTGAGTGGCTCTAGTTGATAATTAATGAATCATTATTCCATCTTGAGAATCGCATCTGAGGCGACAGTGAAGAGATGACATTACACATTTCCCTACCACCGCTGGGCCAGCATAGTGGCCTAATTTTTTTTTTTTTAATAAAACATGATTAAAACCGATGCAGTTTTAGATGCTAAAGTTGCAGCAAATATGGTGGTTTCACTTGGTCACACGTCATGATATCGATAGCCATGATCCAATCATCCTCTTCGGCATAAGACTCGCGAAGGATTAAATGACAGCAAACAGTTTGCTATTCTGC
The DNA here is from genome assembly GCF_958449725.1 of Rosa rugosa. NCBI lineage: Eukaryota > Viridiplantae > Streptophyta > Magnoliopsida > Rosales > Rosaceae > Rosa > Rosa rugosa. Next base: position 5,285,204 of record NC_084822.1, read on the forward strand.
ATCTTATTTCGCCAAGTACTGAAGGCCTTGATCTAGCCAGCGAAGCGGCTCCGACACCTACATTTGAGAAAATCAACAGAGAGCCAGCGAACAAGGCAGATACTTGTTGCTATACACATGGCGAAGCTACCACCAAGGAAGAGAAGGATCCTCATTCACGATCAAAACCAGTCTCCTTCGCATGGGGGGCACACTAAAGTTCTGATCTCCTACAACCTGCCCAAGTTTCGCCAATTCACTGCATACCAGACATCAGATCCATCGGGAGCAATAAAGTTGGCAAAGAAAGCGTCAGTTCATGACAAAGGCAATTCAGATTGTGGCATATATTCAAGCTTTATGGCCTATTTAGAGGCCTATATGGAAACAGTCAAGTAATATCAGTCAAGCCAATAGAACTGGCTTTGGAGCAACGACATTATAAGAGCAGTGCTGATTCAAGACCTCTTCAGTCAAGACGAAGACCTTTGACTTCTAGGTCTGGGGGGCAATGTTTGGACCCAAAATGAGCATTTTGTCTTGGAGAAATTGAGCCAATATCAGTGGCTCAAGCTATATATTGTCGACAAGTTCGAAATATATTGTTTAGAAGCTAAATAAAGCCTACTATGGAAGATTATGCGAGCTGCAAGAAAAGGAAATGATGGAAACATGGAAATGAAAAGTCAACTTTAGCACATTTTCCTACTTCGGCTAGGAGAAACCGAGCTAAACAAGGAAGGAGGGGTGGCAGACTAACCAACCGAAATCCAAATGAGCTAAAACGTTTCAGATTAATTCTAGACATCCCAAGGATCATTTCTTATGAAGAGTACCAGAGCTAGTTTCGAGTGGAAAGCCTTCAAACAATCAGTCTAATTTTCTGCAGAAGCAAAACTGGAAAACTTGACCTGTAAGGAGTCCAGCAGCATTTCCAGCCCAACCACATGGAATTAAGCTTTGAAATTTGGACAGAATGATCTACACTCATGGTGGATCATTTCACATGAAGAAGTCGAAGGCCCATTATGAATTCTTGATGGAGATATAGTTGAAGGAATAAAGGAGCCGAAAGTGACTCAAAATCACTCCAAAACTCATCATTTTCTATCTCCAATTAGTGCTCCACTATCTCATTTAGTGCTCCACTATCATTTGTTTAAGGCCAACCACTTTGGCATGGTAGCCTATAAATAGAGGTTACAATGAAACAAGACACAATTCATCAACAACAATCTCTAAGATTATCCAAGCCTCTCTAGAGAAACCCCTCTCCTTTTCTTACCGGTAGTCACACTCCAGTCCTAGTCTTCTCAGGAGCCGACTGTCAGTGCCACCAAACCTTCCAGTCAAGCTAAAGTCACGCTTTAGCAAGTTCTCCTCACTTCCCAGTGGTTCTCGCTCTGCTCGATCTACAACATCAAGTATCGATTGTGATTTTGAAGAAGCTCAGCAAAAGTCCTCGCCACGAGGCACAAAGACTCTCACGACGAGGTTGGTGCTCTCCTCGTCCACAATCGCTTGAAAGAAGTTAGGTCAAGGGACACCCCCGACGACCGCACCCGAACGGTACTGGCACGCCCGCGCAAGAAAAGAGACTGTTGACCAGCTCAAGAAAAACTGGAGCCAAACAGCTTGAGCATTGGGCTGGTATGATTGGGCTGAGCAGGTAATTGGACCGATTAGGGAAGCAACAGTCTTTGCCGACCGTGAATTTGGGTCAGCATCTGACAACTTGAATTAAAACAAGCACACCGAAGGCCACAGACCAGGACACAGCATGGGCAAAGCCCAAAAGAGAAACCAAAGCCTTCTAAACTGTGAAACATTTCACAAATGGAAAAGAGAAAACAAACCAAAATGGAAAAGAGACGAAAAAAACCAAAGGTAAAACAAAATTAATATGACTATATTACTTTCCTGGGTTTTCATTTTATTATTTTACTGTTCTTTTGCAAACATTAACTCTTCTTTTTTTGTATTTTGAAATCAATTTTGTTGTTAATTTGTAAGGCTTCACAAAATTTTGAATACTTTTAAGTGGCAAGTGATGATATTGCTTCACTAAATTAATTTTTTTAAGGGGTGGGTTCACTACAGTAGCTTGCTACTGGAACTCACACGTGTCATCTTTGCGTTGCACTACAGCAAAGCTTGGCGCACCCTACCATAAAAAAAGAATAAAAAAAAATAAAAAATTAAAAAAAAGTGATAATATTGTTTTTATGAACATTAAGTTTAGTAGGTTGCTAATTTTGTCCAACTTCATATCCACTTGTACATGCATGTACATTTGCAAGCATAATTAGCTACAATGAGCCACGCTCATAGTACCGCCAGAGGTACCAACTCCCACCAAAGGAGTAACCTACGGGTACACAGCCAGGCGGGCTACCGCCTGAGCCTCGGATCGCCCCCAGATCATCGCCAACGCGTCGCCACGCGCCATGCCAAGATAGCGTCAGAAGCTCCAAACGCTGGGAATTGAAGCACATCAGTCCCACATCGAAAACAAGGAGAAGATCAACCCTCTCCTCACCTATAAAAGGTCCTCTCCTCTCTCTTCATTAATTACGCATTTACTACTCATTTATTGTTATTCTGTCTATATGCATTGACTGACTTAGGCATCGGAGAAGTGAAGACCGCCCAACGCGGTCTCCCTCTGACGCCCTGTCTTTCATTTGACAGCTAGCGAAGATCATCAGGTTCTCAGAGTAGCGGTCCGCCCACCGGACCCGCGTTAAACGAAGGTTCGGCTACCGCCGGACTTTGAGCATTAACACCACTCTTAATCGATAAAGAGAGTCTCACATCAGCGGAGAACCAACCAGAATAAAGATTTTTTTTTTATAGGACTGGGGTAGACTTATTGTTTGAAAATTAATTTTACTGATTAACAATAAGAATAATAAAGTGATTACTGTGTAGTCCACGAGTACCATGTATCTATCACCGCAACGACTATAGCGGATTCAAATTCATACAGGGAAAAAAAAATTGAAAATGAATCAAAGTGCATCAAAATAAGGCCACATCGACTAATAAAGTTGTACTGGAACATGCACACCACCTTAGGGGTCATCATGGGCCGGGCTAGGGCCGGCCCTACCCTAAATTTTAGGGCTTAGGGTCGGGTCGGGCAGGGCCTAGTCAAAGTCAACAAAATTTAAGGCTGGGTAGGGTAGGGCCGGTGCTTAAATATGCTAACCCTTACCCGCCCGAAAAGCCCGAGCCACTAGGGCTGAAAGGGCCAGGTTGGGCCGGCCCTCTGAATAGGGCCAAATAAGGCCGAAATGGGTCCAAAAATGCCTTATTTTGTTTAACAAAAAAATACTTTTTTTTTTCTTCTCAAAATGTGGCTCAATGATAATATAGTTAATACAAGACTCATTAATTTTGTTGATCATATTTAATACACACACACATACACATACATATATATTGGAATTAACTTATAACATTTATAAATATTAGTTAAGGTTGTTATATTCAATTAACTATGTCTCGCAATCTCCCAAAATAAATTGTTGTTTAACAACCAATGGTTCGTGCGTCTGCGGTGCAGTGATTTGAGGGACCTGGGTTAGTTAAAACACCCAATGGTTCGTGCGTCTGCGGTGCAGTGATTAGTCTGGCTATGCTGGGATACACTGCATGGGTGTGTGTGTTGGTTCTATTGACGTCTTCCACTCAAAAAAAATAAAAACAATTAAAACAAAAATTAAAGAAAATAAAGCGTAGGTAATCAATTACAAAGAAAGAGATAAGTTGTATGTTATAGAAAAAAGATAAACATATTTAAAAAAATAGAAAAAATAAAAAATTATTATGGCGTAATTGGGCGGGCTTTAAAGGGCCGGGCCAAGCTTGGCCCTAACGGGCTCAAACGGGCCGGGCTTCATTTGCATGGCCCATACCCTACCCTATTTGAGAAAGGGTCGGGCCGGCCCGCCCTAATGCAAGGGCCAAGTCAGGCTTCAGCCCTACGGGTCGGGCGGGTTTAGAGCCAAATGATGGCCCCTACACCATCTCATATGGTTTTGTCCTTCACTAATTTTTTTTTTTTTTTTTTTTGCAATATGATTAATAGCAAAAACTATTGGACTACATAACATGCGACTGCTGACTGCCTGAGCCAGCTAGCTAGGAACATTTGATATTTTGATTCCCAACACAATTTGTCCTTTGGTCTGATATGTGCACAATTCTTATGCACTAAACTAACATCATTTCCCCTTCAACATCTATCCCACAATAAAGTTGAAAAATATTGATTTAAGCACTAGACGTGCATTTGCTTTAAATAGTTGAAAATGATCAAAATATTGCATCCATAAATCATCATAAAGTATATAAGAAGTGCTGATAGTACTTTGGTTCACATCAAGGTTTAATACAGTACCGAAACGGCAAAGTCCAATCCCAATTGGGCTACCAAAAGAGGAATACTCCGACAAAAGTCCAGTTTACCGCTTTTATAAATACAATGGTGGATACAAACTTAAAATATACTGAGCTGAGCACAGACCAAAACCATGAGATTCATTCGTGGACCGATTTCCAAGTCGAGCTAGACTACTTTCGATGCTGGACCTGGATCGTAACCATTTTGTTCAGAGAGTAGGAAAGTTGGAAATCTTATCCTACATTGTTCAGACTTCATACAAACAGAGATTGAAGACTGTACAGACTGTACAAAAACACATTATTTTCAAGCAAGTCCTGTTAATCTGATTTTCTGAGCGCCAAGGGATCCAAGTATATAATCTCCGCACTTGAGGTACGCCTTAACTGGAGCAACTTCTTTAAAACTTCTGAAGAACCATGTTCAGAAAGACCCCTAATAGTCATCGTCTCAAGCACGGGTGAATTTAGAAGCAAAAGTCTGATGAAATCTAGTTCAGCTTTGCAACCAGAAAAGTGGGTTATTTCAACAAGTCGCAGTTTGGGGAACGAGCAATTTATGTCATCATCTAGGTTATCCAACCAAGAGTTTGCTTCTTCATCAACAGCAATCTCCTGTTCTTTATGGCGGACCTGAAGAAGGTTAATAGCTTCAGAATATCGGACATTTGATCAAACAGCTCTCAAAACAACAAATTCTTACAGTAGAATTGATTTGAAGTTTCAAATTAACATAACCAAATACCGCATGCATCAACAGAGTAAACCTTACCGTAACATCTAGTTCTTCCAGAGCAGGGGAGCTTCTCAGAAGATATAGAGTAGTTAAGATTTCAGCAAGATCATTAAAGTATAAGAGGAGTGATAGGTTCATAATTTCATACATTTTTATACCCTTAAATGTAGGATTCTAAGCTTAGTTCTTATCATTTTTGAGTCATTTACTTTGTGTTTGTGTTTTGTAGGATAAATTGGAGAAAAGAAAGATTTGGAGCTTAAAGTTAAACGCAGGATTGAAAGGGCGCTTGCTATCCTGAGTGTCCAGAATTGTCTCTGTTGTGCGTCAACTTCACGGATTAAACTGTACCTTCTCACAAGGAATTAGCAGGCGAGCCATAAACCATTGGAAAGATACGGATGTTAGCTTTCTGAGGAATTTTACGGAAGTGGATTCGCATTATTGTGGAGCAAGTTATGATGATTTAAGTGAACCTAGTTCGGGAAGGCAGATTCTGAAAGATTTTCGGAATCTGACTTGTGAGGCCCAAGTCCGTTGTTCTTAGCACTTGAATGGAATAAGGCTGAATGTGTTTGACATATTTGGAGTAATTTCTTACATTGACCTTAGTAATCCTGCGTTTCTTTGGAGAGAAGAAAGCTATTCCAAGTTGGACTAGAAGACCTAAGAAGCCCAAGTCAAGTAGGAATCGGGAGGGACATACAAGGCAGAAAAACTAGAACGTCTAGACACAGAGGAGGCAACATATTCTGCAGAGAACAAGGAGAAGAGAAGCTCTCACCAACGCTGGTTCCGAGTTCCTCAATTCTTCCATTGTTTGTTTCATGTTTTCTTTGATTCTAGTCATGTTTTTCATAGTTATGGATTGCTAAACTTCTAGGCTAGGGCTGAGATGAAGCCCCTAATATGACTATTCTGTTTATTTAGTTGGTTTGCTATTGAATTTCTGGATTTCTATGTTAAACTCTTAATCACCGTTTCAATAGAACTTTTATTCAAAATCTTTGCTCGAGATTAGGCCTGGGCACGGTCCCAGCCCGGCATGGGTTTTACAGGAACCGGGACCGAGCCCGAAATTTTCGGGTCGGGCTCAAAACACGTTTTCCATTTTCAGGGACCGGGAAAGCCCGGACTGTTAACAAAACGGCCGGTCCTTCGGGCTTTCTGGGCTTTTCGGTAGCTAGAGAGAGGAAGCAAGGACTAGAAGCTCCAAATCGAAGAAGAGGCCGATTAAGGTGGTTCATATATCAAACATTCAAACCCGATGAGGGCCTCCGAATATAGAACCTTGGTTTAGCAACTCACCGGCCAAGATGCCGACTTCAGCACACCTCACCAACTTCCGGCTGCTTTTGAAATCATCCACCTAGAACTATATATACAAAAACTTCAATCTTTCACTAATCCAATCCAGAAGCCATTGAATCTATGAGAAATGGTTTCAATTAATCATATGATTATGAGGCCATGAGTTGCAGAAGAGGGAAAGGAAGAAGCAGAAGAAAGAGAAGTCGCCTGGCTTGAAGTCGCCTCACCGCCATCAGTAGCGGCTCCTCCACCAGTAGCCGATCCGCCATTAGTCGCCGCACCGCCCTCAGTCGCCGCACCGCCCTCAGTCGCCCCACTGCCCTCAGTGGATGGATTCGCCGGCACGATCTCATTCCCAGAAGTGGCCATTTCGAACAAGCAATGGATTTAACAGGCTGATGAAAGTTATACACGAACTGATTGAAGCTTGATTGGGCGTAATAGGCTGGGATTGGAAATCTGAAATTTGGGGTTTTAGGGTTCGAAGAACAGAGAGGCAGAGAGCTGAGGTCGTGCTAAACGAGTGGCGAATAAGGGTTTTCCAAAACGAGTCGTCTAGGTAAGTAGGATCAGATAAAAAAAAAAGTCTAGGTAAGTAGGGTTCGGTGATCACCTGTGGTCAATTTCACAGTATACTTAAATAACTAGCCTATCACAGAGGGACATATGGCACTATGGGTTATGCGGGCTGTTATTCGGGCTTTTACGCTGCTGAGATATCAGGCCCGGGACCGGCCCGTTTTATTCATAAACGGTCCGGGCCTCAAATTTTCATGTTTTTTTTTTTCAAAGCCCGGCCCGAACCCGGCGGTCCGGGCCAGTCCGGGCCGGATTTTCGGGTTTCCGGTTCAAAACGCCCAGCCCTACTCGAGATCAATAAGACCTAGGTTTTGTTTATGAGTTATTTGGTTGGAGAACATGATGCTTGATCAATGAGTAGATGTTTTCTAGGGTGCCAAAAGATAATTCAATCTTGTGATTAAAGAGTTGTGAATTAAGAATACAAGTGCTTGATCATAGTCGATATTCTTGTTATGATTTCCTAGTTCTTTTGTGCTTAATGGAGTTGAACATGTTTGCTTGAACCTGATCATTAAGTGGAGTAAATTATAGTTTGGCTACTTGAGTTCTATACAGGATCAATAAGTTGGAATTCATAGGTTAGAAGAACTTTGGCATATATCTGGGATCAATAAGGCTTATGTACGGAAATCTTTAGCATGATATCTAGGGAATTCAATTGTTATCAACTAGAGAATCGGATAAGAGTACTAGGTGGTGGATTCAATGCTTTAGCATCTTCATAATCTGTTTTTAAACTCTAAAGAATCTCATTACTCATTCTTGTCTGTAATTTTAGTTTTTCTTTCTTTAATTTTCTGTTTACAACTCAATCATCATAAAAATAAGTTTGTTTCACTTAAGTATAGCACATTTGTCATAACAAAATTGTCTCAATCAGTCCTTGAGGGAATGACCTCATGCTTGCACAGTTGCACCTCTATTCTACAATTGATGCGTGCACTTGCGAGTACTAAATTAAAATTGACAACAAGGAGAGAAAGAAAATTTAGATCTAGACATGGTTTGGGGAGCTTTCCAGGCAAGCCACCGACAGCCAAATACTGGAGCAGAAGATGCAGAAATTAAATAGAAGACTCAATGAATATGGTACAATTCTTATAGCTATATAAATGACTACTAATCGAACAGGATAGCACAGAGTTACCTGTACAGCCTCACCATCAATTGTGAGCCTCTGAATATGAGGGAGGTCAACGAAAAATTCTGCCAAATTGGAAGAACAGACACGATCTTGTCTGTGACAAATGCCCCACGAATTAAAGTGAAGAACAGCAAGATTTATGGTATTCTGAAGACTAACATGTTCCAATCCACCAGCGAAAGAAAGGAATCGAAGATTTGGTGCATCAATCTTGAGATGGGTAAAGCCATCACAGTTTCTCATTTTCAAACTCTCTAGCAGAGAACAGCAAAGAATCAGATTTTCCAACACATCTTGGGCCAAGGTAACACTCCTAAAATTAACCCTCTTCAAAGTTCTGAAGCCTTTGAATGTGGTTGGAGGTTTCAGCACGCAGTCAGATAACTTCAGCTCAATCATATCTTGATAAGAAAAGAAACATAATGGCATCTTGTATTTTGCAGGCCAATAAGGAATATGAAGTTTGAAAACTTTAATAGAGTTTCTTGATAGATGAAGAACCCATCGATCAATATCTCTAAAAGGTATAAGATGTGTGCGAGAAAGCACGAACTTGTGTATGGGGACAATGTGACTTAAGAGTACATGATCAACAATGTTCACAAAAAGTTCACGGTTCTGAGTCGAGACACACTCCCGATTAAATACAAGACCCGAAAGCATAGCCCATTTGTCCCTCCACCTGCTCGAAAATACACTTGTCCTCACTGCCTCCTTAAGAGTCAAACATGACAGAATTTTATCTATAACATCACTTGGTAAGTTGCTGATTCTGTCCAACTCCATCTCCACTTTCAAACGGGACTTGGGTGGTTCTGTTTGCTCCTGACAATATGTTTGAAGCATTTTAAAGAATACTAAATCATTGATCTGATACTATGTCGTGTGGTGTTGATAACATCATTGATAGTGTGTCGGGATGAGATAGAAAGCAACCAAAGTACCCTAAACTCTAAACTCTGACAACTAATACAAAAATGTACCAGACGCAAACTTTCTAATTTTCCGCTACCAACTAGCAGAAGATACATTCTTGAGCTATAAATTCGAAAAAGTAACAAATTTCAAGTGAAATAAAGGCAAAGAGGATTCCCTAGTTCCCTATATCCACACCGTAAGAATAACACAATTCATAAAGCACAGAAAACTTCGTAGATACTTCATTACTTGAATGGAATGAGTCAAATGAAAATTACACAAATCTAAATCCCAAAACTTACCGTATCACTTCGATTTTGTCCACAAATGTGCTGATATTAAGCCGGAGACGTTCCCTTTGCCAAGACCACTGCGACCCAAACTAAAAACTAAGAATGCAAATACTAAGGAAAAGAACCCAAGTTGGGTTGCATGCGAGAGAGACAAAGCAACAGACAACTTGGTAACACACCGTAAAGGGCTCGGAGTAGTCGGGTAGAGCTAGAACTGCCGCTGTCGTGACGGCGTGCTCGAGTTGAGAGAACGCGGCGAAGCTGAAGTGGGTGTCCAAATGGGGGTTGGAGGCTTGGCAATGAGCCTAAAATTACGGACACTATCCTGCCGGGCCCAAGAAGCCTCTCAAAGCTTTGACTGAAGCAAGTTTGGGCCAGTCCACATTGCATATTGCTACCAAGATGGCGATCATGGCTTATCCCCTATCATGCCATAAAAATGCAATTAGTGTAAGAGAATTTCTATTGGGACCTCTAAATTTGCTCACTTGACCTCACTCTATTATGAATTATTAAATGACATATATAACCTACTATAAAATGACTATTAAGGACAATAATTATACCAAAAAAATATTATATTTATTTTATGTAGACTTTCCAATTCAATAATATTAGATTGTATTCCTTATTATTTTCCTTATCTATTTTCATTTTCCAATTTCACTACATACTCATTAAAGCATTCATATATATTTAATAAGAATTAAAAATATGATTAAGATCATGTGACATAAAAATATATGATATATATGTTGAATGCATATTGGTGAGGGAAAACAAAATAAATCCTCTTATGATTTATGACCTAAATCTAAGTCAATCCATTAAATTTGCAAAAAAAAAACTAAAAATATTTAAATAATTAATCATGTGGTACAAAAAATACAAAAAAAAAAAACATTAAAAAACGAATGATTTTTTTTTTTTAGAATAAAAACAAATGATTTCTTCATTTTTTTTTTTTTGCACAGCTAAAATAGAAAAAAAATTAAAAAAAAAACATAATAGTTCATTGCATTTTCTTATTGATTAGACATTAATTTTTGAAACTCAATTTTGATTAAGAAATGTATATTTAGTTAAGATTTATAGAGTGATTAAATCATTGAAATGACTAAATTTTTTATTTTAAAGATAATAATTTGTTTGCAAATTATATGAGTGAGGTTATTTGAGGAAGTTTAGTGAGGTTTAGTGAGTAAATTTAGTATTTGAAAATTTGATAAGAGGTGTAAAAAGCATAGAGGTCAAGTAAGTAAATTTGGAGGTTCCAATAGAAAAACTCTTAGTGTAAATAAAAAAAAAAGTTTGAGCCAATGTTTGCAAATTGGTTTAGACACGGAAGATTTTTCTGTTTTTTTTTTTTTTTTAATAAATGATTGGTAGAGCAGACCTCAAGCATTGATTAATGAAATTGTTGAATACAAGAGGGGGACATTGAGCCTAAACCTCTGATTAAAATAAGTATCTAAATCATCTTAAAATGATAACAGGAGATTACTCAAATAAATGTATTCAACCAGGCACCAACTACGTAAGAGTGTTCTACTAGCTACTCTATTTGCTTTGACATAGCGGTGACATAACCGAAAGATAACTCGATTTGTAAACCAATTACAACATATATAGCATAATTACCACAAGCGCAACTTCTCTATTATGTTGCGGTCGGAGGATAAACCCGACGACACTTGACTTCACCTTGTCACTAGGCAATTGCTACCATTTGACGAATTAAGGAACTCACCGTCTATCTAGAGCACACAAGGCACTTTCAGTGCACACACAGGCGTACAACCCGACTAGCCCTATACGACAAATGTAGGGACTTCTCTTTTTTTCTTTGTTGTAGTGAATGCGTTGAACAATGTTTTGTCGATATCTTTTCCTTGGCGCCGCAAAATCATAATGCTGATATATGCACCATAATTTTGTTTAATTCTTCCCTCATATAATATATAGATCTCTTACTACAATTAGATGTGCCGTAATTTGCTTGTTTCCTAATTTGAAACTAAGATGCCTAATTATGTTCATATAGATGCGCTGTAATTATTTAAAATTTTGTCGTTTTTAATTACATGCATAATCAACGTGATTCAAAGTTACAAACTCATGACTAAAAAAGAAACGAGACTCGAATGGAAATCAACCGATCAATGTAAATAACGAGCTGAGAAGTATTGTCAACAATCTTTTATCTAATTAGTGAACAAAGAAACATTGGCCACTTGGCCACCCTAGTTCTTCTGACCATAGCCCTAGTTTAGGAGATTGATTGGATTACAAAGTTTGACGCATCTTTAATTTTGGGGACAGTGATTTAAAGAATTGTGAATAAGCCATATATTTATACTGAACGAGGAACCTGGGGTGAAAAGCAAAAGGATTCATTAATTTTAGCAGAAACTAAATAGAAACTAGTGTGCATTGGAATTTGCATGGTAATAGACAAAGGATTCAATTGTATGGATGTAGGTTCCTTATTTACTTCCAGCGGTCCACACTCAGTCCAGAAAACTCTATTAAATTTCCTACATTAATTGTTATCATTCTTTGCTGCACTATTCTTCAATAAACTTAATTCCCTACTAGAGTAATGTAATATGAAATCATTATATGATTACAACTAATTAATCAGCCACTGCAGCCCCCTTGAGTAACCAAAACAGGTCTTAAAACTACAAAAACGTTGGAAGAGAGTGTACAACAGTATTTCCACTGATACGGTTGGAAACAACATATATCTCTCTAGCATAATCACCATAAACCATAGAGTTGATAAAGATCGAGTAAGACTTATACTTGAAAATAAATGGAAATTAACAGAAAACTGATTTCTTCCTTAGTCTAGGGCTATGCTACCCTATGCTACTACAGTACTACCAGTGCCATAACCAAGACAGAGATCTTTAGCGGTAAGAGTATATTATCCTCTTAGCATCATACTTGAGTTCTAGTATCTCTATGCTTCTCATTATCTGATTCATAGGAAAACCAGACATTTTGCTAGCTAATGAAAACGAGTCTCAACAATGACAATTCCAGATAGTACAACCAATATGAGACAGCATCAGAAATCCAAACGCACATGCACCATAAAGAGTTGCACTTAATGTACTCATCAAAATGCAACCAAGTCTATAAGCTGCAGATGATAAACATCATTTGTTACTATGTTTGGGTAATTCTTGATCAATCATGGGTCCAAGAAGATTATCTCAGCTTGCATTGAGGCACGCCTAAACTGGACCACCTTTTTTAACATTTTCAAAGAACCATCTCCAGAAGCGGGCTGAAGAGTCATCCGCTCAAGCACAGGTGAACTTAACAGCAGAAATTTCATCAAATCTAGTTCAACTTTGGCACCAGAGATGCAAGTTATTTCTATACCTCGAAGTTGGGTGAACTGATAATTCGAGTTGTCGTCTAAATTTTCTAACCAAGAATTCACTTCACCCACAACATCCCCATCGTCACGGTGGACCTAAAATAAGGTCAATGACATCATTATCTTAAACATTTTATAATATATCTCTCAGAACTACAACTTTTCTGAAAGTAGAGATATATAGTAGAGATTTTATATTTCAAGAATACAATATCATCAAGAAAGTTATAGACTCACAAAAATCTCTAGCTCCTGTAGAGCTGGAGAGCTACTTATGAGGCATAGAGCAGTTGTAATCTCCTCTAGATCAGTGAAGCTTACACTCATAGAAAGAATTTTCAGATATATTAATGGTTCTGGCAGCTTTCCAGGCAAGGCACCAACACCCAAATACTGCAGCAAAGTGGCGAAAGTAAGAAAGCAAACTCATTAGCATATGATTCCCATCATCTTTCATATGATCATCAGATGAAAGTATGAAACATGTTACCAAAAAAAAAAAAAAATGAAAACAGATGAAAGTATGAAACACCCTATACCTTTAAGGAGTAACTCGTAATTTCAAGACATCGAATGTGACATAGGTGAACGACAAACTTAAGCAAATTGCTTGAACTGCCAACAACCCGCTTTTGCTTGACATTGAATTCCAAAGCAAATGTAAACATATTCAAGACTCAAAGTATTCCGAAGATTAACATCCTCAAAATCACCCTCAATGACAAGGAACTTGAGAGTTAATGCATCGATGTTGAGATCTTCAAAATCAATCCCTTAAGCATAGGACAATGAACTATGACATCTTCAAACACATTTTGGGTCAATGTTAAGACGCTTCAAACTCTTGAAGCCAATGAAAGTTGATGGAAGTTTTAGAATACAATTATGCAAGCGCAAACAGATTATGTCTTCACAAGAAAACAAACATGAAGGCAAGTTGTAGCGCTGACCATTCCCGAGTTCAAGTATCAACTGTTTGACAGAGCTTCTTGATATATGAAGAACCCATCTATCAATATCAGCAGTGGCTAGAAGATCTCGATGAGAAAGCTTGAACTTGCGTATGGGGCCAATGTGCAGTAAGAGTACTTGATCAACAATGTTTGCAAAGGTGATCAGAGGATTTTGAGTTGAAACACACTGCTCATCAAACTTAAGATTTTGAAGCATGGCCGATTTGTACCTCCACTTCCTTGATAAAATACTTGTCCTCACTGCCTCCTTGATCGACAGATGTTCCAAAATAATATCTATAACATCACTTGGTAAGTTGCTAATTTTGTCCAACTCCGCCTCTACTTTTGAAGGAGGCTTAATTAGGTGGTTTCCTTTGCTCCTGAAACTTTCAATTAATTAGAAAAGAAAATATCATTGATCAAATATGTTGACCAGTAGTGTCCAGACCATTTTAACTATGCCATTGTCTATTTGAGAATGTAATTAAGCAACAAAGATCATATCTTTACATTCAGAACATCAATGCCTAATTAATATAGTCTATCACCTAGAAAAGAAGTAGCTTTCCATTCTCTTTTCATAACTAGTCCATATATATCGAAGGATTTGGTTTTAGGCTTTACAGTAATCCTCTAATGCATAGGTTCTACCAAAGAGACAGTGGCTGAGACTCTGATTCTTTTATCACATTGGATTAAGCCAAGATAGGTCTTAAATCAAAGTACATAAGCTGATAAAACTTCTGTCTCGAAAGGAATGTTGAGAACTATGATCTCTGTGACTCCATGACAACGAGAAAAACACAACAGGCATGGAGAACTTCCACATGCTTAGTTAAATAAAAAATTATCGATCGAACTGTATGAAAATAATGCAAATTGCACGAAATCAAAACCAAGGAAACCCATCAGTTAGACAGTTACCTCTGACATTTTATCCAGAAATATGGAGATGTTAAGCCCTATGATCACTGCTCAACCACCAAGCTAAGAAACCAAGAAGCTCATCACCTATTCACCTCATACCGGATGTTGATGTAACGAGAAGAACCAGTTAGGGTTTCTAGGCAAGAGAGTTACAGATGGAGAGAAGTCGAGGAGGCTTTGAAGTTTGGTGAAGGTTATATTTTAGGAATTAGAAATTTAGTTAGCCCGAGGAGAAATGAAATAAGCACGACTCATCAATGGCTATGCATCACAATACACGACGGTTGGGAATTCGTTCCCGCCCAACTGTTACAAAACATCTCTGTTTCCCCTTCATTAACCATTTAACCCTTTGCAGACTTGCGGTCTTAAGCTACTTTTCTTTTTTTCTTTATAACAACCAGTATTTCTTCTTTAACAACTAGTATTTCGTGAATCAAATTCATGACCTCCCATTTATGAAGAAGATTGATACAGCCATACCAAATGGTATTGGGCTGCAATCTTTAGTGAATTGCACATTGCAACTGATGTTTAACAAATTTTAAAAAGTAATGACTAAAAATTAGTTTGGCCACAAAACCTTAAAACAAAAATTAACAATAAGAATAATAGAGTGATTACTGTGTAGTCTGCAAGTACCATATATCCATCATCCCGACAGCAATAGCGCAGTCAAGTTCATACAAAGGTCAAGAGAAAAATTAAAATAATTCAAAATGACCGATTACCATCACAATACAAGACCTTATTAACTAATAAAGTTGTACCGAACCACGCACACCACCTCTCTACAACCCAATAATATAGAAATGGGTGAAGCAACAGAGGCAATATATAGATGGATAATTTTACTTTTGGTTTCTATATGTTGGTTATATAAAGTTTTATGTTCCATGAACTGAGAAATATAGTCCACAGGTTTCACATTCTGTAAATTTACACCATATGGCTTTTCTTTCTTCTTCTTCTTTTTTTTTTTTTTTCAAGCAAACTGAGAAGTTTTTATCAAATAAAAATATTACAATCGATAGATGTAAAAACTACATCGAATTGAGAAATACAAAAAACGTATGAAGAACAACGCAAAAGGATGCAATTAAACATTTGAGGAAGCACTGGACAATACCCAGGCAATGTAAAAAGGTACCAACGATATGGTGCATCATCCTTCCACGCAAAGATCTGCGTCAAGTAGTGGGTAACCTTCCATCACCGATCCCCTTTAAAAAATCTAAAAATAGTACCAACGATATGGTGCACCATACCTCCACACACAGAAATGCGTCGAGCAACGGGTAACCTTCCGTCATCGACCTTGCCTAAGTAACAAAAAGTAAAACCAAATGAAAGCGAAAGAACTCCAAAAGGGCACCAAGCCCAAATACAAAAAGCAACAACAAAAGAAGCCCAATAGGGCCCCAGGCCCAACACCAGATCCAGCCCAGACTCCAACCCTAAACCGAAAACTAGGACCAGATCCGGGTTGGACCCGAATCAACCCCAGCCCAACGGTGTAGCCGCCCCATGCAGAACACCAGTCCAACCCCTCGCCGATCGATCTAGGCCCCAAAACAAAGTCTCTGGTGTCCGAATATGCCGGCTGCACTCACGAATTCCTGTGGCAGAGAAGGACGGATATCCGCCGCCGCCGACCTCCAATGGACGCGCACCAGGACCCAAGGCACGATCTCCGACCACGACTAGCCGCCACCAAGACAATTCAGAACAAGTGACTGGCCGACTGCCTGAGCCAGCCAGCTAGGAACATTTGATTCCCAATACATCATGTCCTTGGGTCTGATGTGCGCACAATTCTTATGCACTGAACTAACATCATTTCCCCTTCAACTCCAATATCTATCCCACAATAAAATTGAAAAATATTGGTTTAAGCACGAGACGTGCATTAATTTGGTTTAATTCTGCAACCATGAACCGTCATAAAATAGATAAAAGAAGTACTGATAGTACTTCGGTTCACATCAAGGTTTAATACATACCAAACGGCAAAGTCCAATCTCAATTGTGCCAGTAAAAGAGAAAAAACTCCGACAACAAACCAAAACCGTGAGATTCATTTGTGGACCCATTTTCAGGTCAAGCCAGACTACCTCCGATGCTGGACTGGAGCCATTTTGTTCAGAGAGTAGGAAAGTTGGAATAACATTCTACCCATATGCTACATTGTTCAGACTTCAGACAAACAGAGATTAAAGACTGCACACAAACACATTATCTTCAACCAAGTCTTGTTAGTGGTTGCTGTCGAGACTCATTGATGAATCAGGGATCCAAGTATATAATCTCTGCACTTGAGGTCCGCCTTAACTGGAGCAACTTCTTTAAAACTTCTGAAGAACCATTGGCGGATAAAGCCCTAATAGTCATTGTCTCAAGCACGGGTGAATTTACAAGCAAAAATTTGATGAAATCTAGTTCAACTTTGCAACCAGAAAATTTGGTTATTTGAACAAATTGCAGTTTGGGGAATGAGCAATTTATGTCGTCATCTAGGTTATCCCACCAAGACTCTGCTTCTTCATCAACAGAATGAAGACGGTTGAGGCCGACCGGACGAAAGCGGAGGAGGAGGACCTGAAGAGGGTTAAAAGCTTCAGAATATTGGATATGTGACAAAACAATTACCGAAACAACAAATTCTTATAGTAGAAGTGATTTGAAGTTTCAAATTAACATAACAAAATACTGCACGCATCAGCAGAGTAAACCTCACCGTAACATGTAGTACTTTCAGACAGGGGCGGATCCAGGATTGAAACCTTGGACGGGCTTCGATTTCTTAAACAAAAAAAAAAATTATATATATATATATATATTATAGAAAAAAACACCTCAGTATTGCAGTAGACTCAAGATTTTGCCATTCACTTAAAACCTATGATCCAGTTGCTAAATTCCTTCATGATATTCTCCTGCACCAAATCTTCCAGAGACAGAGCTGCAAGACTTTGTCAATGTTAACCTTGCAGCAGTTGGAACAATTAATCAAACATTTTTCAAAGTTTCAAACCCACTTACCCACTAACCCACATCAATTAAACATTTAAACCCACTTACCCACATCACATTTAACCCACATCAATTAAACAATAAAACGATAAATTGCAGATTTGCAAAACAAGGAGAAGGACTGAAGGAGAGAACGCTCAACGCTGCATACCAGATTTCCAAACCAAGAGAATTTGACCGCAAGTCCGCAACCTTCATTCTTCATTCTTCAATCCACGAAATCTTCAATCCAATACAACCTATGAACATGAATTTCACATCAATCCTTAAACCCTATAAATTGACCCAAATTAGATTGATTCAATTAAACAAAATCTTACATTGAATCATTGCCCCAAATTGATGTTGATGGACTTGATGCCAGAGCCCAGAGCTGTAGAAGTTTAGAGGAGGAGGAGGACTGGAGCACAGGAGGAGCCGACTCAGCCGAGGACTAGGAGAAAGTGAGAGTCTGAGAGACGATTAGACGAAGTGACGAACTGGAGGCTGGACTGGAGAAGCCGACTAGCCGAGAAAGCCAGAGCCCAGAGCTGGAGGAGGAGGAGGACTGGAGGACAGGAGGAGGCGAGGAGCCGAGGAGAGATCTCACTTAGACGAACTGGAGGCTGGAGCGTAGTCGAAGACTCGAAGTCGACTAGTCGAGTGAACTGGACGGGCTTGGGCTGGAGTGCTGGACAATACCTAACTAAAAAAAGATGTATACATCTAATTTTTTTTTTGGGCTCAAAATTCTCGGACGGGCTTGAGCCCGCCCCACTTATAGTGTAGATCCGCCCCTGCTTTCAGAGCAGGGGAGCTTCTCAGAAGATATATAGTAGTTAAAATGTCCGCAAGAACATTAAAGCTTAGGAGGAGAGAAAGAAAATTTAGATGTAGACATGGTTTGGGGAGCCTTCCAGGCAAGTCACCAACAGATAAATACTGGAGCAGAAGATGCAGAAATTAAATAGAACACTCAATGAATATGGTACAATTCTTATAGCTATATAAATTACTATTAATGGAATAGGAAAGCACAGAGTTACCTGTACAGCAAAACCATCAATTGTAAGCCTCTGAATATAAGGCAGGTCAACGAAAAATTTTGCCAAATTGGAAGAACTGACATGATCTTGTCTGTGATAAATGCCCCACAAATTAAAGTGAACAACAGCAAGATTTAAGGTATTCTGAAGACTAACTTCTTCCAAGCGACCAGAGAAAGAAAGGAATCGAAGATTTGGTGCATCAATCTTGAGATGGGTAAAGCCATCACAGTCTATCACTTCCAAACTCTCCAGCAGAGGACAGCAAAGAATCAGATTTTCCAACACATCTTGGGCCAAGGCAACACGCTGAAATCTAACCCTCTTCAAAGTTCTGAAGCCTTTAATTGTGGCTGGAGGTTTCAGCAAGCACTGAGATAACTTCAGCTCAATCATATCTTGATAAGAAAAAAAACATAATGGCATCTTGTATTGAGGCCCATCAGGAATACGAAGTTCGAAAAATTTAATAGAGTTTCTTGATAGATGAAGAACCCATCGATCAATATCTATTGTAGGTATAACATGTGGGTGAGAAAGCACAAACTTCTCTATGGGGACAATGTGACTTAAGAGTACATGATAAACAATGTTCACGAAGGTTGCACAGTTTTCAGTCGAGAAACACTTCTCATCAAATATAAGTCCTGAAAGCATAGCCCATCTGTTCCTCCACCTGCTTGAAAGAACACTTGTCCTCACTGCCTCCTTAAGAGTCAAACATGACAGAATTTTAACTATAACATCACTTGGTAAGTTGCTGATTCTGTCCAACTCCATCTCCACTTTCCAACAGGACAATTGCTCCTGACATGTTGAAGCATTTTAAAGAATACTAAATCACTGATCTGATAATAGAAAAATTTCTAGCATTTCCTATTTACCAGATGCAAACTCCCTATTTTCCGCTGCCAACTGGCAGAAGATAGAATCTTGAGCTACAAAATTCGAAAAAGTAACTAACTTCCAGTGAAATAAAGGCAGAGAGGAATCCCTAATTCCCTATATATCCACCGGAAGAACAACACAATTCATAAAAGCACACAAAGCTACGCACATACTTGAAAACTTACCATATCACTTCAATTTTGTCCAGAAATGTGGAGACACTAAGCCGGAGAAGTTCCCGTTGCCAAGACCACTGCTCCAAAAGCTTTTCCTCGCAGTGACCCAAACTAAAACTATGAATTTGGGTTGCATGCGAGAGAGACAAAGCAACAGAGAATTATTAGGTTTTGCGAACAGCTTATAGTGTCGTTGGTGGGAGAGTTTGTTAAAGAAAGGGGAATTGCAAAATAATTAAAACAATCTCATGCCCAGGAATGGGTTTGTTTCACATATTTAAAGTAGGAGTCATTCCTTTACACCAAAAAAGTAGGAGTGATTACCTCACAAGGAAGTAAAGGAATGGGTTTTTTACACATACTTAAAAGTAGGAGACTAGAAGTGATTCCTAAAGTAGGAGGGATTCCTTTACGAGGAAGGAATGGGTTCACATGTTTAAAGTCGGAGTAATTCATTTACAAGGACAGATACAGTTCGTCTTCATTCTAGCTGGTGGTCCTTGCAGAGATGAGGAGTGAAGCTTGGGCATTGGGCTGAGCGGGTAATTGGGCTGATTAGGGAAGTTAGTTGCAAGTTTGCAACAGTCTTTGTCGATGGTGAATTTGGGTCGGTATCTGACAACTTCAATTAACAACCCAAACAGGCACACCAAGGCCCACAGACCAGGACACAGGATGGGCAAAGCCCAAAAGAGAAACCAAGCCTTCTAAACTGGAACTTTTCACAAATGGAAAAGAGGAAACAAATCAAAATGGAAAAGAGACGAAACAAACAAAAGGTAAAACAAAATGAATATGACTATATTACTTTCATGCGATTTCATTTTATTACTTTACTCTTCTTCTTCAAACATTAACTCTCCTTTCTTTGTATTTTGAAATAAAATTTGTTGTATTCTGTTTTTTTTTTTTTCCGGCAAACCTCGACAGAACGAGGAAAATTTATTGAAAGAAAAAGAAAAATCAGTACATCAAGACGGGGAAGGGGAAGACAACAACCTTACCCCTCGAAAGATTGAAGAGACATGCCTCTTCAAGAACAACTAAAGAACTACAAACTAGCTAAAACGAAAATTAGGAAGACCTAAACGGTCTCGAGCACAAAAAGAATTTGCAAATTGTGGAATCGAATCCCACCAAATCATATCAGATAAAGAATCACCAAAATTAGCTAAAGCATCAGCAACTTGATTACCCTCTCTATAAATGTGTGAAGAACGAAAATGCATTTGAGAAATCCAATGAAGACAATTACCCCACTCCACTCGAAGCTGCCAAGGCACCATATGAGGAGAGCGAAGGAATGTGAGAACAAGAGATGAATCAACTTCTAACCAAACATGCTTCCAATCACGAACCCAAGCCAACTCAATAGCTTTGATTACCGCCATTACTTCAGCTGCAACTGAGCTTGGGATATCTAAATTGGAGGAGAAAGCACCAAGAACCTCACCCTTATAGTCTCGAAAAACTCCACCATAACCCGCACTCGGTGAGTTCATTTTCCATGCCCCATTTGTATTAATTTTAACCCAACCAATTAAAGGAGGAAACCAATTTACCTCTATGATACGGGGTGCACGACGAGGTTTACAAGGAACCCCAAATCTCTTAACTACAAAAAGATCCTGGATAGAGTTGAACATGCAACCAGTGGCTATACGGCCAGAAGTATTTACATAACCTGAGATCATCCTACAAGCATGCATAGCATTGGGCACAATACCGTCAAACCTGCACCTATTCCTTGTTCGCCAAATGAACCACAGAGATGAGCAAAAACAAGCTATCCATAACTCCTTTAGTTAAGGGCTGCGACCAACTCTATGGCCTTTAAACAAAAGCTCCAATAATGTGCCAGGGAGACCACCCAATTCAAATCTTTCCATCATGTAAGTCCATATTGACGCAGCAAAAGGACAACTAAGAAATATGTGCTCTAATGACTCACCATGCTTCTTACAAAGCAAGCAAATTGAACCAAGAGAGACTCCACGTTTTTGCAAAAAATCATCACAAAGGACCCGGCCTCGCAATACTTTCCAGACCAAAAGAGACATACGTGGAGCAACATACTTGCACCAAATTAATTTACACCACTCAATTGAAGCAAGTTTAGGCCTTAAGAAATTAAAAGCTTCTTTAGCACTAAGCGTACCTGATGAAGAAGGCATCCAAACTAAAGTATCTACTGCATGAGCTTCCCTTGATATAGGGATTTGTTGCTGCAAAAAATCACATAAACCCGGGATGTGTAGTTGAAGCAAATGTGGAAAATTCCAAGCTCCATCTTCAATATACTCACCAACAGTACCATTAAGATGATTAACGTTTCCCTCATGCAATCCAATTAAATCAACTAATGGTCTGCCAACAAAATTATCTCTCCAAAAATGAATCTTTGAACCATCCCCAATTAACCACCTACTATTCTCAATTATTCTTGGCCAAAAACGCCTCACCCCAGGCCAAATCGAAGAGATAGCATAGGAGCTCCGCAACCTCCCATCACGCCAAAAACGAGCACGAAGAAGAGTACAACCGTCAGAGGTAGAAGTAAAAATATCCCATGCTTTTTTGAGAAGCAAAGAACGATTTAGAACCACCAATTGCTTGAGACCCAAACCACCTTCTTCCACCGGATAACAACAATTCTTCCAAGCAATTAAGGGAACTCCACGTGAATCAATGGAACCTGACCATAAGAAATTTCGGCACCAAACTTCCAACCGTCTAAGTAAAGTAACTGGCCATTCATACACTTGAAAGCTGTAAGTCAGCATACTATAAATCACAGACTTGATTAATTGTAAACGCCCGGCCATTGAAAGAAGAGAACCCATCCAACTAGAAAACCGAAGGCGAATCTTGTCAACGATTACTTGAAAATGAGATGTGTGAGGCTTACCACGAAATATAGGCACACCCAAATAAGTAAAAGGAGCTGATCCTAACGGAATGCCCAGAGTCGAAACAATAGAGTGCTGTCTTCGGTGAATGTGCTTGCTAATAAAAACATTTGATTTAGCACGATTAAGAACTTGCCCCGAATTAAGCCCATATTCCTCAAAAAGATTCATCATTACCTTCAAATTACGCTTATCACCCCGGCAAAAAACAATCACATCATCTGCAAATAAGACATGAGATGGAGCGCGGATACCATGAGGGGAAGACATAGAGTGCAGCTGCCCTGTATTGACAAGAGTAGTGATACCCCTACTTAACACCTCTTCAGCCAAACAAAAAAGTAAGGGAGATAGTGGATCACCTTGGCGCACACCCCTACCACAAGAAAAATAACCGACTGATCTGCCATTCACTAATAATGAGAGCTTTACAGAATGGAGGAGAATACGAATCCAATTGATGAACACCGGGTCAAAACCAAAAGCTTGAAGAACACGGAGGAGAAAATCCCAAGAAATAGTGTCGAAAGCTTTCGTGATGTCTGCCTTAATAGCCACATTCCCTCCATAACATTTATTATCAAGGAGATTGAAACACTCAGAAGTAGCTAAAATACAATCTGAAATCTGCCGCCCAGGTACAAACCCATGTTGCTGTGGTGAGATAATTCTAGAAGCAATGGAGGCTAACCTGATAGAGAGGATTTTCGGTATAACCTTGAATGCAAAATTGGCAAGTGCTATAGGCCGAAAATTCTTAATAGAATCTGCATGCTCGACTTTCGGAATGAGAGTGATGAGGCTAGAATTAAATGAAGCTGGCAATATACCAAATCTGAAAAAATGTTGAACTGCCGCCGAAACATCCTTACCGACAATGTCCCAACAAGAGACAAAAAAATGGCCATTAAATCCATCTGGACCTGGAGCACTGTCCGGATCCATAGCCTTCACTGCAGTGAATATCTCCTCCGAAGAAGGAATAATAGTAAGGTTAGCGTTATCTGCCTCTGTAACCAGTGAAGGAATAACCCTTGAAACAAGACCAGTATCCTCACAACCATGATGATCAGCAAAAAGATGCATATAATATGCCACTACATGATTTTGAATAGAAATAGGATCATCGAATACCTGATCACCCTCCCTGAGACAATGAATTGATGATTTAGCTTTCCGAATCTTACACATTGCATGGAAAAAAGAAGAATTACGGTCTCCTTCAGATAACCAACGCAATCTTGACTTCTCACGCAGAAATGACTCATGCACCCTCATGGATTCAGCCAAATTTGCCTGCAACTCAATTTCCTTAGTAAAATCATCATCTGAACCTCCTGAAGTAGCAATGGATAATTGTAATGCTTCAAGCTCAGCAAGATTAGCATCAATTTTTCTATTAACATCACCAAACACTTCCCAATTCCAAGATCGAAGAGATTTCCTCAAGACCCGCAATTTGTGCTGAAGAACCGTCAAAGGGCAACCATAAGTATTAGTAGATTCCCAACAGTTCTTAACAAAACTATGAAAATCCCTATGTTCGAGCCACATCTTATGAAACCGGAAAAGACTTTGACGATCTCCAAAGGACTTTGAAAATGTCATGAGCAATGGGTTATGATCAGAGCTGAACCGGGGCAACGTGGAGACAACAAATGAGTCCCAGGAGTCCAACCAACTTAAGTTAGCAAGACATCTATCCAACCGCAACTCCACATTACCACGAACGCCTCTTCTTCTAGCCCAAGTAAATTGTGCACCCTTGGTATCAACATGAACCAATTCACAAGTGTCAGACATGGCCTGAAACTCCTCACATGATGTACGACATATAGGAGCTCCACCCTTCTTTTCGTGTGCACCCAAAACTGCATTAAAATCCCCGAACACTAACCATGGACCTGATACAAAACGGCTTTTAACATCTGCAATGTCCAACCATAAACGGCGACGTTCCACTACTGTAGTTTTCGCATAAACTGCTGTAAGAACGCTGGGAGTGGAGTCCAATAAAATCATAAAAGATATTTGCTGATCCGTAGCAGATAAGATATGAACGGATTGAAAAAGTGAGACCTTGCAGAAAACCCAAAGGTTGGGCAATAAGTTGCCTCGGTCATTAGTACCTACTTTAACCATGTTGAAAGAGCTCCAAAATGAAGCAGGAATACTATCCAAAGCGACAAAGGGTTCAGATATGCATAAAACCTCCGGACTATGAACTGTAATAAACTTCCTCAAAGCATTTTGAGTGGGGTCATTAGCTATACCCCTCAAATTCCAATATAGAATCTTCATTCAGAACCACCCTTGGAACGCCGAATATATGCCTCCCGATTCTGAGCCAAGGTTGCATTTCGCAACCTCCGCTGCTGGCTTCGAGACACAACTTCAGTGAACTCATTCTCTGCTTCTCTCTCAGACTCTTCAAACCAATTATTGTGAGAGTTTGATGCCGCTGCTACTTGGTCACCTGCAACACGTTGCGTAGGAGAATTGTCTTCCAAAGTCTCACCCACATGCATACCATTTGCATTAAAAACATCATTCTTCTCAATCTCATGCACTCCCCTAGTAACACTATCAACCACGTGTGCAAGATTAATTCCATCACCAACCTGTGCATCACCAATCCCATCACCATCCCTCTCAATCACCAACTCGTCTCCCTCTCTAAACTCATCTTCACTGTCAGTAGAGAGTGTATGAAAATTATTTTTAATAGGAACACAAGCTACCACTTGTTCAACAATGGCAGGAAGTTGTGTTTCGGGCACCCTTGCCGGGGAAGTAACCCGAGGCGGAGATGGCGACTTACGCACAAAAGAAGGTCCTTCTCTCGCGTCCTCCCTTGCCGGAGGTGTATCATCAACCATCACTGCCTTCCCTGCATTAGGTCTAGGCCCCTCCACAACCTTCTTCTGGACATAGACTTGCTTTGGACGCTTTCTTTTATTGGATCGCTTACGGGACCGACCCCTGCCTTGAACAACCTCCTCCACATGAAGGTCAAGGGCTGAGTTATGCACAAGCTTGCAAGATGCCACCCTGTGCCCTACATTACTGCAGTGAGAACAAACATCAGGAAGACGCTCATATTCCACCGTGAGCACCAAGGATTCACCACAAGCACGCCTGATAACCAAATCTAGTGGAGGATCGGAGGAGAGATCAATATCCACCAAAACCCTAGCATAGTGCCCAAACCGTTGCTGCAGAGTATTCTCATCAATCTTGATTGGAACACCAATTCCATGAGCAATCTCAAAGAGGGTAGTGGGTTCCCAAAACTCAAGACCCAAATCCCAAAATCTCACCCACACATGCGCATTAGTGTTGCGCTGATTGGCAGGGGAAAAGTTTGGAACCCAGCGCATGAGTCGAAGCATACCCGACTTCAAAGAAATTGATCCCATTGCCCAAATCCTGGAAACACAATCATCAGAAGCAAAACTGAAAGAGTAAAACCCTTTGCCCAACGGAATAATTTTCCAGTACCCAATGTCACCCCAAAGAAGACCTAACTTCTTATGCAAATCAGCAGGAGAATAGGGTTTATCCTTAGGACCCAAATGCAGGCGACCCAGAAGCATATGCCTGCATCGTGCCAAACCAGATTGATAACCATCTTCTGAAATTGTCACTGTAGTTTTACCATCCAAAACCACCGGTGGAGGAAGACTTGCCAGGGGGATGGAAGGACGCGAAAGCACAGAAGCATATGACTTGGTCTTCTCAGCCCTAGGCGTTTCTCCACCTAAGAAAGACCAATTGCATATAGGAGTCGTAACCGACCCCATCTTTCTTAGGGTTTCAACCGGCTTATGAGTAAACCCTAAACCCTAAACCCTAGCAGATCCTTGTTGTATTCTGTAAAACTTCACTAAATTTTAAATACTTTTAAATGACAAGTGATAATATTGTTTATATGAACATTAATTTTTTTTTAAAATTTTTTTTTAGAGAAGTGTCAACTCATTACATTGATCAAAGAAATTACACATAATGACTCATCCTTGTGGGGCTATCAAGAGAATCATTACCTAAGTAATTCAACAGTTTTAAAATTTAGTAGGTCACTAATTTTGTCCAACTTCATATCGACTCTTAATCGGTAAAAAGAGTCTCACATCAGTGGAGAACCAACCGGGGTAGAGTTAATGTTTGAAAATTAATTTTACCGATTAACAATAAGAATAACGCGAATACCATGTGTCCATCGTCGCGAGGACTATAGCAGAGTCTAGTTCATACAAGGGGCAAAATAAAAATAAAATAAAAAGCAAAGTGACCGATTACCATCAAAATAAGGGCACATTGACTAATAAAGTTGTACTGGAACACGCATACCACCTCATATGGTTTTGTTTTATTGGTTTACGCACGAGACGTGCAGTTGGTAATTGCTATAATTTGAAAGTTAAATAGTTGAAAAGGATCAAAATTTTGCAACCATGAACCATCATAAAGATAAAGTACTCCACATCAAGGTTTAATAGTGTACATATTGTCCAAAACGGCAAAGTCCAATCCCATTTGGGCTAGCAAAAGAGGAAAATTCCGACAAAAGTCCAGTTTACCGCTTTTTTAAATAGAAACTGTATCCACAAAACTAATGTCACCAACTGAAAATATACTGAGCTCAAACCAAAACCCTGAGATTCATTCCTCGACCGATTTTCAAGTCAAGCCAGACTACCGACCGGAGCCATTTTGTTCAGAAAGTAGGAAAGTTGGAATAACATTCTACCGGATTTGCTACATTGTTCAGACTTCAGACAAACAGAGATTAATGACTGTACAAAAACACATCATCTTCAACCAAGTCCTGTTAGTGGTTGCTGCCGAGATTCATTGATCAATCAGGGATCCAAGTATATAATCTCTGCACTTGAGGTACGCCTTAACTGGAGCAACTTCTTTAAAACTTCTGAAGTACCATCGGTAGAAAAAGCCCTAATAGTCATCGTCTCAAGCACGGGTGAATTTAGAAGCAAAAATTTGATGAAATCTAGTTCAGCTTTGCAACCAGAAAAGTCGGTTAATTGAACAAGTCGCAGTTTGGGGAACGAGCAATTCATGTCGTCATCTAGGTTATCCAACCAAGAGTTTGCCTCTTCATCAACAGCAATGACCTGTTCTTCATGGTGGACCTGGATAAGGTTAATAGCTTCAGAATATCGGCCATGTGACACGAAACAACCAATTCTTATAGTAGAATTGATTTGAAATTTCAAACTAACATAACCAAATACTGCAGACATCAACAGAGTAAACCTCACCGTAACATGTAGTACTTCCAGAACAGGGGAGCTTCTCAGAAGATATAGAGTAGTTAAAATTTCCGCAAGATCATTAAAGTATACGAGGAGAGAGAGAAAATTTAGTTCTAGACATGGTTTGGGGAGCCTTCCAGGCAAGTCACCAACAGATAAATACTGGAGCAGAAGATGCAGAAATTAAATAGAACACTCAATGAATATGGTACAATTCTTATAGCTATATAAATTACTATTAATGGAATAGGAAAGCACAGAGTTACCTGTACAGCAAAACCATCAATTGTAAGCCTCTGAATATAAGGCAGGTCAACGAAAAATTTTGCCAAATTGGAAGAACTGACATGATCTTGTCTGTGATAAATGCCCCACAAATTAAAGTGAACAACAGCAAGATTTAAGGTATTCTGAAGACTAACTTCTTCCAAGCGACCAGAGAAAGAAAGGAATCGAAGATTTGGTGCATCAATCTTGAGATGGGTAAAGCCATCACAGTCTATCACTTCCAAACTCTCCAGCAGAGGACAGCAAAGAATCAGATTTTCCAACACATCTTGGGCCAAGGCAACACGCTGAAATCTAACCCTCTTCAAAGTTCTGAAGCCTTTAATTGTGGCTGGAGGTTTCAGCAAGCACTGAGATAACTTCAGCTCAATCATATCTTGATAAGAAAAAAAACATAATGGCATCTTGTATTGAGGCCCATCAGGAATACGAAGTTCGAAAAATTTAATAGAGTTTCTTGATAGATGAAGAACCCATCGATCAATATCTATTGTAGGTATAACATGTGGGTGAGAAAGCACAAACTTCTCTATGGGGACAATGTGACTTAAGAGTACATGATAAACAATGTTCACGAAGGTTGCACAGTTTTCAGTCGAGAAACACTTCTCATCAAATATAAGTCCTGAAAGCATAGCCCATCTGTTCCTCCACCTGCTTGAAAGAACACTTGTCCTCACTGCCTCCTTAAGAGTCAAACATGACAGAATTTTAACTATAACATCACTTGGTAAGTTGCTGATTCTGTCCAACTCCATCTCCACTTTCCAACAGGACAATTGCTCCTGACATGTTGAAGCATTTTAAAGAATACTAAATCACTGATCTGATAATAGAAAAATTTCTAGCATTTCCTATTTACCAGATGCAAACTCCCTATTTTCCGCTGCCAACTGGCAGAAGATAGAATCTTGAGCTACAAAATTCGAAAAAGTAACTAACTTCCAGTGAAATAAAGGCAGAGAGGATTCCCTAATTCCCTAAATCCACGGTAAGAACAACACAACTCATAAAGCACACGAAACTTCGCACATTATTCACTACTTGAATGGATTAAGTCAAATGCAAATTACACAAATCTAAATCCAAGTACTTACCATATCACTTCAATTTTGTCCAGAAATGTGGAGATATTACGCCGGAGAAGTTCCCTTTGCCGAGACCACTGCGAGTGCCGGGGTGCGTCAAAAGCTTTTTCTCACAATGACCCAAACCAAAAGTAAGTATTGGAAACCCAATTTGGGTTGCATGCGAGAGAGACAAAGCAACAGAGAATTACTAGGCTTGGAACTTTGATCAGTTTTGCGAACAGCTCATAGCCTCATAGTGTTTTTGCCGAGTGAGAATTTGAGGCTGTATATGATAACTCGTATTTATAAGCCGAACGCAACAAACTACCAAACCCCATAGACCGGGACAGAGGATGGGCAAAGCCCAAAAGAGAAACCAAGCCTTCTAAACTGTGAAACTAACCAAAATGGAAAAGAGAAAACAAAACAAAACAAAATGGAGAAGAGACAACACAAACCAAAGATAAAACAAAATGAATATGACTTTTTTTTTTTTTTTTTTTCGGTATAATGAATGAATATGACTATTACTTCATGCGTTTTCATTTTATTATTTTTTGTATTTTCAAATAAAATTTGTTGCTAATCTGGAAGGGTTCACTAAATTTTAAATACTTTAGGTGGTAGGTGCTAATATTGTTTCTATAAACATTACTTTTAGTTGGTTGCTGATCTTGTCTAACTTCATATCCACTTATAATCGGTAAACAAAAGCTCACATCACCGAAAAACCAATCGAGGAAAAATCAATTGTGGTAATAGTCTAAGTCTCTGATGGAACGGGAGTTGTGTGTCAACTAAGTAATAGTCTCTCATTCAATTAAATTCCACAAGTTTCGGGCATCTCCAAGTCCCTTAGTCAAAAGTCATAGCCATTTCATAATTTGACACCTCTAGTGTTATTACTATTAATTCAGATTTTGCATCTCCAACCCACTTTAATCAAAAGTCATAGTCATTTCAGAATTTTAATCATTTTAGACAATCATTTAATTACAATATGAAATTATATATCATATATAATATATCGCCATAATAAAATAATTTTCTAATTTTTCAGAAATTTTTCGAAAAAAATGTTGCTTTCGTTTAAAAATCTGTTATTTTATTATTAGCCGTTGAATTTAATTCATCGTTTTTTTTTTTTTTTGCAGTAAGATTAGAAATTAAGTAATTACATATTTACTCTTTTGTTTTCTATACCAATTAATTTGGGCCCTCCATTTTGAATTGAATCAATACAGAGTGAATCTCGGCCCTCCATTGTGTAGCTACTATCTAGGGCATACCACGTGTCCCACCAAGCCAATATGGCTTTCGTCCTTCATTTCTTTGTCAAAATGACTCAAGTTTTGACTAAGAAGTCATTTTGACTCCACTTTATTTTGGGTTGGAGATGATGAAATTAAACTACCCTAGCCATTTTGGCTTTTGACTAAGGGTTGGAGTTGCCCTTATCAAATCTCAAGGAGCTTCTCAAAAGAAAACTTTAGCTTTTTAGAGACAGTACGTAGAATGAAGATGATATCTGTGTTTGAAGAAAAATGAATGAGCCCCGTCTTGACATAAACCTGAATTCGAACCGCCGCCTCATTAAAATTAATTTGATGACACAATAATTTGACACACAGAAGATGCAATGAGCCAAACTCCTTGTTGTCGCCATCACATTGCATTTTGCAACCAAAACGGCGATCATGGCTTATCACGTACCTATCATGCCATAACAATACGATTAGTGTAAATAAGACATAGTTTGAGCCAATGTTTCCAAATTGGTTTAGACAAGTAATATTAGTGAGTTATGTTTACGTACTTATTTGATTTTTACTCAAGTATTTTTAGAAGTTTTAATTTTTTATATTTTATTCACACTCCATTCATTATTATTTATTCACACTCCATTCATTATATTTTAAACTCATTCATTCTCCGTATTAGTTAAACCAATAACTAACATATTACAGCCCACAGACAAATGCTCTTGAATCCAAACACAACATAATAGGATCGGCTCGTCAATTTATGTTGGCAAATCAATTCAAAAAGAACTTCAGACTAATTCAACGACAAATGAAAGAAAGTTATATACACTAATGCATGCAGTCTCAAATTACAAAGTTGGATTGGCCCAGAAAA
This sequence comes from Rosa rugosa, assembly GCF_958449725.1. Taxonomy (NCBI): domain Eukaryota; kingdom Viridiplantae; phylum Streptophyta; class Magnoliopsida; order Rosales; family Rosaceae; genus Rosa; species Rosa rugosa. Next base: position 5,316,658 of record NC_084822.1, read on the forward strand.
ATGATTTAACAAATAAACAAACGGAGTGGATAAGAGAGAATTGTTACATCCAATTAATCAAATCCAGATCGACATTTAACCTTCAGTAATTCCTATGCAAACCCAGCATTTCTCTTATTAACAGCATAGCTTCTGCTTCTTGTATACACATCTGCCTTGACATCGACTTCATCTTCCTCAAAAGTAGAAGCCCTTTCCTCATCAATCCTCCCCATCTTCAACCCAACACTATAGCTCCTCACCCCTCTCCCATTGTTCGTACCATTCGTAGCTTGTCTAACACCAACAATTGGTCTAACACTACTTCTATTCACATCTGAACTAGCTGCTGTCCTAATATTGTCGTCCTTATTCTCTTTCCCTGCATTGTTCTTCTTTGACGACGCAGTTCTGATAAGCTGCCTCACATCCTCGTCGTCGTTTGAACCCGAAGAGTTGACACTAAAGCTCCTCGGCAAGTGAACCTGCGAAGCAGCGTAACCGCCAACACCGCCGCCGCCACCCACCTTACCGGCGCAATCTTCCAAACCCCTCATGTAGAAGTTCCTGGCCTTGGCTAAAGTCCGAAAGGGTAAAGAAATAAAGCGCATCAACAAATTCTGCTGCTTCTTTGCTTTGCTAGCACTAGTCCTCATGGTTTTGCTTCTGCTCAATATGGATGTGGGAGATTTTTCGATTATGGAACTGGGATAGTTTGAGATGGATGAAGCAGAGTTGGCGATGTGAAGAGGTATATAAAGGTATAGGGGGATTTGGGTTTTGGACTTGTTTCTTGGAAGTAGGTTTGAAGCAGTCTAATTGAGACGGCAAGCCGAGACAGAGGAAAATATATAATTGATTACAAGGACGTGTGGACTATATCAGAATTCAAATAAGAGAGTAGGACATGTGAACGGTTCAAAGTTGTAAATAATATACACCATTAGAGTGGACCGTAATCCAAATTAATGTGACGAAAACATATCGTAGAATAATCATACATGCAACTAGACGTACGTGGTAGTGAAGGTGACCCTTCCAAAACTGGGTGCTGACCCGTCGATCTGGAAATAAGGAAAAGGTCGGGCGGCAGATCCTTTGGGGAAAAACTTCGCACAACTCTAAGTTACTAACAAATTTTTCTCAATTTACTTTTTAACTTTTAGTTAAAAAATGGTCAATAAGTGGTTTGGGTTGACCGACTTTCATATATGTCCCGTACAATCTCTGTACAAAATTAACCAAGTCGCAGCTAGTTTGGATGAACTATATTAAATAAATGGATAGTTCAACGAAAATTCTACTTGATAAATTTTAGATGATGAAATGATCTCTAATTTAGTTTTTTTTTTTTTTTCCTGTAACTCTATCACACTTTTAACAATTCAACGATACCTTTAAAGTGAATGATTTACATTGATTATGGAACTAATTTACGAGAAGAGCTAGCTAAAACTTGGAGAAGATATGAGCGGAAGATTATTGGAAAAAATGGACGTTGGTTTTCTAAGGTTGGATCGGACGACTTTTGGAAGGAAATCATTTTTCCAATGATTTAGTAAATATTTGTTCGAAGTACATACACAAGTTTGATTCATTCATTCTATTCTTGGGTAAAACCTTTATTTAGTACCTGAATTATCACGAAATGCACTTTTTGGTATTTACAAATTTTTAGAGAGTCCAGTGGTATTTGTACTATCCTTCCATTAGCCCTTTTAGTACTCGTCAATTATTCCGTTAAAGTAGGGATAAAATCGTAAAAAAACTATATTTTATTTTTTTTACAATTTTTTTTTATAAAACTAAATTAAAATAAATTAAACTAGGTTAAAAAAAAAGCTAGAATTGAATTTAGTGAATATCTAGATTTACCTACTAACTCCATTGGTTAATCCTATTAATTGTTTGAGAAAAAACTTATCTCATTAGTTGACCCATATTAATATATATTAAATTTTTATAAAAAATAACTAAACACAAACAAAAGTACTTAAATTAACTGCCCCAAGTATCTCGAGAATAGTGAAGAACATATTAGGTATATTTTAATTTTTTTATGTGTCTGTTGTAGAGAAACTGAAATTGATAGGAATTTGCTGTGTATTCTCATTGATAATAGGGGCCTCTTTATATAGAGGTTTACAATGCATAGAATCTCAATCATACAAGGAAAATAATTCTACATTGATTAGGATTCTAGATCCTTCTAATTAAATCCTATTACCACTAGGTCAAGTAACCTAGAGTTTGGGCCAAACACAAATAGAGATATCCTTAAACACTCCCCCTTGTGTTGTCCAAACGCGGTGCTTCTCTCGTTGCCTCATTAAAAACCTTGCCGAGTAACAAAAACCCAGTGGGACAAAAATAACCTCGGTCGAAGGGGAAAAAGAGCACAACACACCCTTCACGTTTCGAGGTGAACATGTAGACATCTCCCCCTGATGTCTGCGCCTCCCCCTGATGACTACGATCATAGGAGTTCAGATAATTTCCGCAAGCCAATTCTTGCCACATGTTTCTCGAACGTGGATTTAGGCAATGACTTAGTAAACAAGTCTGCCTCATTGTCCTCAGATCGAACCTGGTTCACTTTGATCTTGAGGAGTTTCTGTTGTTGCTGATTGTAGAAGAATTTGGGCGATATATGCTTGGTGTTGTCGCCTTTGATGTAGCCTTGCTTCATTTGTTCAATGCAAGCAGCATTATCTTCATAAATGCTTGTTGGCTCATCTGTGGTAGACTTCAAACCACAGTTGCTTCGAATATGCGTAACTATGGATCGAAGCCATATACATTCACGAACTGCTTCGTGAAGAGCAATAATCTCTGCATGATTCGAAGAAGTAGCGACTAAGGTCTGTTTTGTAGACCTCCAAGATATCGCGGTCTTTCCCATGGTGAAAACATAACCAGTTTGGGAGCGACCTTTGTGTGGGTCAGAGAGGTACCCAGCATCAGCAAAACCTTCCAAAACACTTATATCGTTTTGGGATGGGGATAGGGGACGCAGTCCACTATGTGTGGCGTCCCTGACACTTGATGGGTCCGAATCCATCTTTTCTCTGTAGGGATAGAACAAGCCCATATCGATCGTACCACTTAGGTATCGAAAGATATCTTTAACACCAGTCCAATGGCGTCGTGTAGGCGCAGAGCTATATCTAGCTAGCAAGTTCACAGCGAATGAGATATCTGGTCTTGTGCATTGAGCTAAGTACAATAATGCGCCTATTGCACTTAGGTAGGGCACCTCTGCCTCTAGCACTTCTTCATCGTCATCTTTTGGACGAAATTGATCCTTCTTTGGATCAAGACTACGGACGACCATTGGGGTGCTTGAAGGCTTAATCTTATCAGTGTTGAAACGCCTAAGCATCTTTTGGGTATAAGCTGATTGATGAATCAGGATACCATCTCTACGGTGCTCAAGTTCTAAACCGAGGCAAAACCGTGTTTTCCCAAGATCTTTCATCTCAAACTCGGATTTCAAGTGTTCAGCGGTTTCCCTTAACTCTTTAAGGGTGCCAATTATGTTCATGTCATCGACATAAACCGCTACTATTGCAAATCCGGAACTTGTCCTTTTTATGAACACACATGGGCATAGTTCATTGTTGACATATCCCTTTCCAATCAAGTAGTCACTTAGACGGTTATACCACATCCGTCCGGATTGTTTCAATCCATATAGTGAGCGTTTCAATCTAATTGCAAACGCGCTCCGTGGTTTAGAGCCACTTGATTTGGGTAACTGAATTCCGTCTGGAATCTTCATGTATATCTCTGTATCTAGATCCCCATATAGATACGCAGTAACCACATCCATAAGCTGCATGTTCAGTTTTTCGGAAACTACCAAACTGACAAGGTAGCGGAACGTTATGACGTCCATTACGGGAGAATAGGTCTCCTCGTAGTCGATTCCAGGGCGTTGTGAGAAACCTTGCGCCACAAGGCGAGCTTTGTACCTTACAATCTTGTTTTTCTCATTACGCTTTCTAACGAATACCCATTTGTGACCAACTGGTTTGGTGTTGGGCGGTATTGGCACAACCGGTCCGAATACCTTTCTTTTCGCTAGAGAATCAAGTTCTGCCTGGATCGCATCTTTCCACTTTGGCCAATCAGCTCTACGTTGGCATTCATCAACGGAGCGTGGTTCGATGTCATCGGTCTCAATAATCTCACGCGCCACTGAATACGCGAATACATCATCAATGATGACAGAGTTTCTTTCCCACGTCCCATGTACACTAGTGTAATTAACAGAGATCTCTACGTTCTCAGGGATAGGTTCTGACATTGAGGCGTCCCCCAATGATGTCTCTTGGACATAACCATAATCCGGAACATTCTCATGGGACGGATTTTGAGTATCGATGATCAAAGGATTTGTTTGTGCCTCATTCGCTCTCTTTCTAGGGCGAGTATCCTTCGAACCAATCAGTCTACCGCGCTTTCTTGCGGGACCTGCGGCCATAGATGCCACATCATTGCCATGTTGGGCAATGGCGCCATCTCCTGGTGTCACAGGAGAGGCGTGATGTCCAGTATTTGGGACATCGATCCTTGCAGGCACGTTTGCAGCAGGTATGTGTGATCTCGTCACTTTGGCAACATCAGAAAACGCATCAGGCAGAGTGTCTGCTACGTTCTGGAGCTCGATTATTCTTCGCACTTCAAGTTCGGACTGTGCGGTACGGGGATCGAGATGAGACATAGTGGGGACAGACCACGACAATTCCTGTCGTTCCTGTTGAACAGATGTGTTCTTATCTCCCCCTAACGATGGGAAGACTGTCTCATCAAAGTGACAATCCGCAAATCTAGCGGTAAAGAGATCGCCTGTCAAGGGTTCAAGGTAGCGGACGATCGTTGGAGATTCATATCCAACATAAATGCCCATTCGTCGTTGTGGACCCATCTTAGTATTCTGTGGCGGCGTAAGAGGCACATAAATGGCACACCCAAAAATGCGTAAGTGCGAGATATCGGGCTCGTACCCAGTCACTAGCTGTAACGCAGAGTAAGATTGGGTGGCAGTGGGTCGTAGACGAATTAGCGTCGCTGCATGCAGTATTGCATATCCCCAAGCAGAAACAGGGAGATTGGTGCGCATAACCAATGTCCGTGCTATCATCTGTAGTCGTTTGATAGCGGCTTCTGCGAGACCATTTTGGGTATGAACATGGGGAACTGGATGCTCTACATCAATCCCCAGTGACATGCAATAGTCATCAAATGTTTTCGATGTAAACTCCCCAGCATTATCAAGTCGAATTGACTTAATAGGATGGTCAGGGTAGTGAGCCCGTAGACGGATAATCTGGGCGAGGAGTTTAGCATAAGCAGCATTTCGAGTGGACAGTAGCGCGACATGTGACCAGCGTGTCGACGCATCAACCAAAACCATAAAGTATTTAAAAGGTCCGCATGGTGGTTGAATGGGTCCACAGATATCCCCTTGGATTCTCTGTAAGAACGGAATGAGTATTTTGGGATCCTTTGCGTAGGACGGTCTCGGTCCTAATTTCCCGAATGAACAGGCTTTGCAGAAAGAGCGAGGGGCCTTAGAAGCAACCAATGAAGATTTTGGTTGGGGCTGAGCGTCTGTAGCGCTATTAGAAGCAAAGTGTGTGACTACATCTCCCATTATGGCGTTAGAGCCATGGAAATTGGTGTGTGTGGCGTCATGGCCACTAGGAGGAACAACCATGGCGTCATGCTCATGGTTGGCGCCATTAATGGCGTCATCACATGGGACTTGGGCGGCCCTATGGCGCCCCAAGACGGCTGCAGCACCAGATGCTGCAATTGTTGCAGTCTTGCTAAGTCCTGGAATCAATTTTCGATTCTTGCTTCTTCTCACTCTGAAGAATGGATGTCCGTGTGAAGTCTTTAGTATACGGAGCATCATATCACGACCAGGATGTCCTAGTCGGTCATGCCAAAGCCAATATGTGTCTGAATCCAAGAGATCTTCTCTTATGACATTGTGGGATTCAATTGGTCGAATTGTAGTGACATAAAGTCCACTAGATTGACACATAAGCTTCTCTAAGATGCGCTTTCTTCCGCAATCATTAGAGGTAATGCAAAGGAATTCTATTCCGTTCTCACTATGCGTTTCCGCATGGAATCCGTTGGCTCTAATATCTTTAAAGCTCAATAAGGTTCGATTTGCCTTAGGAGCGTAGAAAGCTTCAGTGACTTTAATCAAGGTGCCATTAGGCAAAAGGAATTGGGCCATTCCATGTCCTTGAACTAAACCTGATGGCCCAGCCATCGTAGTCACAGATGAATATGTAGGCAACATCTCCAAGAATAATTGCCTATGTCGTAGAATGGTGTGCATAGTCGCACTATCCGCAAGACATTGAAGTTCATCCATTCCTAAAAGAAAAGCTCGTAATTAAAAAAAGGAGTCATAAAGAAAAGAACTCAACTTTTATTAATAAGCCAAACGGAATTAAATCATCGTTTCTTTAACCAAAGAAAATCTAATCCAATAAACTAGTTAATGCAAAACAATGGTAGTCGTCTAACTCCTTTCGGTAATTCCAATGTAAATGTGACCAGGTGAGTAGAGAGATGTCGGTGGAGCGAGGCTCACTTAAGTACCACTTATCTCAAAACCTTCCTAGACATCACACTCACATTGAGTACGCCTACTTTGAAGAAAGACTAATAGCATTGGCATCTACTATAAAAATAATATGGCAATTGCCTACATCTCTTGGAAATAAAAAGACTTAATCAAAATCGCCAGTTTCTGGGTCTTGATCCTTGTAGTCTTCCACCCTTAGATCGAGATCTCCATCTTGATCTTCTTGTTCCATGTAATTTGCCTCCCTTGCTTCACGATACAACTTGTATGCGTTTGCAACGTTCTGGGATGCAGTACACTTCTTTGCCCAATGTCCACTTGATCCACATCTGAGACAAGCATCATTATGGTCAGGTTCCCTTGATCGAGGCGCTCTGGGAGCGTTTTGTTGGCGGTTATTGCCTTTGGTGGCGTTACCACCATAACCTGAGGCTTGGCCTCTCTCTCTCTTCACACGTTTACCTCCACGGTTCCGTGCACGCCTATCTTGGCGATTTCCTTCCTCTTTAGGGCGAGAATATGGACCAGAACGTCCAGAATTATCCCTACTCTTAGGGTTTCGCTCCTTGCGTCCTCCCTTAGAGGCGCGACTATAATTAGACTCCGGAATTGACTTGGTTCCCACGGGTCTGGAGTTATAGTTCTTCACAAGTATGTTGTCGTGCTTTTCAGCTACGTTCAAGGCACCAATTAGCTCATGAAATCTTGTGATGCGTCTGGCATTGACATCAATCCGATAGTTTTTGGCTATCATCAATGCAGAGACGGGGAAGGTGGAGAGAGTTTTCTCGATCAACATCGTATCAGTGATGTTCTGTCCACAGAATTCCATCATAGACTTGATACGAAGTGCTTCTGAATTGTAGTCAAGTACAGACTTGAAATCACAGAAGCGGAGGCTAGACCATCTCACTTCTAAGTCTGGAAGCAGGGAATCACGGACGTTGCCAAAACGGTGCTCGAGTTCTACCCATAGTCTTCTTGGGTCTTCCTCATTGAGGTACTCATTTTGGAGCGCGTCATTCATGTGCCTTGTCATGAGAATGATGGCTTTGGCTTCATTCGCCTCTCTCGTAGCTCTATTTGCTTCAAAAGCAGCAGCTTGTTGAGGAGTACGCACGTCCTGACTTGGCTCTTGGATCGTACTCAGGATCCCATCAGCCTTAAGATGCTGGCGCACATCACGGACCCACTTGTGGTATCCTGCGCCTATTGTCTCTAGTGGAGCGAAGCTCAACTTGTTCAGGTTACTCATCCTGAAAAACAACAAGAAAATAGGGTTAGTTTCGGAGCGAAAAAGGCTACCACGAAAAACTATAAAATTTCTTAGCGTAGTCGCTTCCAAGAAATTAGGGATTTTCTGAGCGTAGTCGCTTCCAAGAAAATCCGATTCCAAGAGGGGTTTTTGGATTAGATCGAAACGACGATGTAAGTGGTCGATCGTTTTCTTCTCAACAAACTCTAAGTTTGGAGGACTCTACAAGCTCTAAGCTTGGAGTGAGCACGAACCCCCACAGTTCGGCTTTTGGTCTCCCCTATGAAGAAGAAAGGGGGGTAGAAGAAGGGATGTTGGAAGTCCCCGAGAAAAAGAAGAAGAAATTGAAAAACTTCAAAAAACGGGAACTTTTAGAAAAGTTTACCTTAAAAAATAGCCGGAAAACTTGACCGGAAAAGACGTTGAAGATGGCCGGAAAAAGGTCGCCGGGGATCGCCGGAAAAGTGGCCGGAAACTGGTGGCCGGAGGTGGTGGCCGGAGCTAGGCTGGGCGGTGCAGGGCTTGTACGGAGGCGTGCGGGGCTGCTGCAGGGCTGCTGCAGGGGCTGTGCAGGGGCTGTGCGGAGGATGTGCAGGGCCTGTCGGCAGTGGCTGCGCAGGGGCTCGGCAGGTGTCGGCAGATGTCGGCAGGTGCGTGCGGGGCTGTCGGCAGATGTCGGCAGGTGCGTGCGGGGCTGTCGGCAGGGGTAGGCACTCGTCTCGGCAGGTATCGGCAGATGCGCGCAGGCTCTCGGCAGCTCCTCGGCAGATACTCGGCAGATGCTCGGCAGATGCGCGCAGGCTCTCGGCAGTTCCTCGGCAGATGCGCGCAGCTTCTCGGCAGGGACTGCAGGGGCCAGGCACAGGAGGCAGAGGCCGGTTCAGTTTTTCCGACGGCCGGTTCAGGTTGATTCCGGCCGGTTCCGGTGGTTCCGCCGCCGGTTCTGGGCTCCTTGGGACTGGGGCTTCGATATGTAGGGTGGTGGTTTCAGGATTTCGAAGGTTACGAAATTAGGGTTTTCAGGGTTAGGGCTTCGTGCTGATAACGTGTTGTAGAGAAACTGAAATTGATAGGAATTTGCTGTGTATTCTCATTGATAATAGGGGCCTCTTTATATAGAGGTTTACAATGCATAGAATCTCAATCATACAAGGAAAGTAATTCTACATTGATTAGGATTCTAGATCCTTCTAATTAAATCCTATTACCACTAGGTCAAGTAACCTAGAGTTTGGGCCAAACACAAATAGAGATATCCTTAAATAGTGTCAAAGTATTTTTTAATTATAGATATTCAATATAATAAATATTATAATTTTAATTATGAATGAAAAGACTATTTTACCCTTATATTTTTACTCACATGAGTGTCACATGACCGCCACGTAGGCATTTTTAACGGAATAATAGACAGAAGTACTATAGAAGCTAACAGAATGATAGTACATGTACCATTAGACTCTTTAAAAATTTGTAGGTACCAAAAAATGCATTTCGTGATAATTCGGATACCATATGATGATTTTATTCTTTTAGAAGAGTGCACGATGTACTCCTTCCTAGAGATTTTTTTTTTTTTTTTTTTTTGATTAAATCCTAGAGATTGAAATTGAAGGAATCATTCATGATTTTGTAGTGAGCCTCATACTATATTGATTCTCCTTTATACATAAAATTGGAGAAGGATGAGCGTGATTCCTCTTTCTCCCACTCTCATTTCATGTTAATAAACAACACCTAAGGGTAAACAATCCCTAAGCATTTTCTGCACAAGGAAGCCAGAGCAGTCTGGTCAATTCCGCCACATTTATTCTCGTGAATTTTGGCAGCTAAAATAAGTAGAATTGCTACAAGCCTACAAGAAATGGATGTGGTTTTCTTACATCTTGCTTTTCATTTTCATCCCATATACATTATGAAACCCTTCTAATTGCATTTGTTGGGACAATTAGTTTTGTCAAATATTGCATGTATCGTTTCTCAATGAATAAAGAGCTAGTAACAAATAAACAACGGAGTTGGTAGAGAGATCGAATAGGTTCAAAATCCCACACCATTTCTTCCCTATCGTATACATTTTTACATTTATACAAACCCAGCATTTCTATTTTTAACAGCATAACTTCTGCTTCTTGAATACAGATCCGCCTTGACATCGACTTCATCATCTTCCTCAAAAGTAGAAGCTATTTCTTCATCAATCCTTCCCATTTTCAAGCCAACACTATAACTCCTCATGCCCATCCCACTATTCATTGTGCGTTGTTTGACAATGGGACGTTCTCTAACAATCGGCCTTCTCTGCGTGTCGGAACCTCCAGCTTCTCTGTTACCATCTTTCTTCACATCGTTGTTCTTTTTTGTCGAAACGGTTAATCTGCGTAGCTGCTTCAAATCCTTATCACCATTTGAATTTGAAGAGTTGACACTAAAGCTCCTAGGCAAGTGAACGTTCGAAGCGGTGTAACCACTGACACCTGCACCACCATAACCCACCTTACCTGCACAATCTTCGAGGTTCCTCATGTAGAAGTTCTTGGCCTTTGTTAAGGTCCTAATGGGTGTAGAAATAAAGCGCATCAACTTGCTTTGCTTCTTTGCTTTGCTTGCAGTCCTCATGTTGTTGCTACTGCTTATTTAGTTAGTTTCTTAGGAAAACTCAGGAAATGTGAACTGATGGGGTAGAGTTATCGATCTGAATGGGTATGTATATAAACTTGGAATTTGGAGTTGTTATTTGGAAGTAGCTGTAGAAGAAGCAGTCAGCTGCTGATTCAGACGTGCGAACCATATCAAAATTTGAAAAGGAGTATGGGACATGTGAAAGGTTCAAATATATTCTAAATTAATAAATACAATAGAGTAGATTACAATCCAATATAATGTGACCAAAACATCATTCTAATAATTCAAGAAAGGTGAAGAGGCTGACCCTTCTTTGTCTAACTTGGCTAAACTCACATTTTGATTTGTTGCTATCAGCAGCTGCTGTACCATATTTGTACTGCCAAATTTGGCTTTTAAGATTAGAGAAGCCAATTTGACTCGCAAAGAGCCAAGGAGAATCCTCACTTTTACAAGTTTGCAACCTTCATCAAATGAAAATAGATATTTTGGTTAAGGTAGTGCTATAAACAAATGCAGGTATGTGTTACTTAAAGGTGGCAAACAGGCCGCTAAGTCTGAGCTAACACGGGCCGAGCACGTTTAAAATCAGTCCGGCACTACCCAAAATTATGGGCTGGGCTGAGGTATATTGATCCATAGATCCGGCTCGGTCCGAGTCCATTATAGGCCTGGCATGGCTCGTTACAAACACAAAATTTCCTTTCATTTTTTAAAATATAAAAAATTTACAATGATAAGATTTAAACATTAGAAGTCTTTTTTCAAGATTTCAAAATTGCATTACAATTCCACCCATGTTATTCAATTAATGTTGACAAAGTAGTGAAATAAAATATTATATCCTTGTTTTGACAAAGGTATTTTTCATACATATTACTTATTGTTTAAGGAAAACTGAATTGGGAGAGAATTGAGTCATACTTTCATTGATAATAGGGGTCTCTTTATATAGAGGATTACAAGACATAGAATCAGAGTTGTAGAAGGAAAGAAAATCGTACAATTAATCGGATATCTATGAATATCTCCAAGAATATCTCTAATTCAAAACCCTATTACAACTAGGTCAAGTAACCTAAAGTTTGGGCCAGACACATATTCTGGATTTACTTGAACACTCCCCCTTGTGTCGCCCAAATGTGGTGCTCCTCTCGTTGCCTCATTAAAAACATTGCCGAGTAACAAAAACCCAGTGGGACAAAAATAACCTCTGTCGAAGGGGAAAAAGAGCACAACACACCCTTCACGTTTTGAGACCATACATGTAGACATCTCCCCCTGATGTCTGCATCTCCCCCTGATGACAACGGTCATGGGAGTTCAGATAACTTCCACAAACGATTTTACCAACATGTTTCTCGAAAGTGGAATTTAGGCAATGACTTAGTGAGCAAGTCTGCCACACTGTCCTCAGATCAAACCTAGTTCACTTTGATCTTGAGGAGAGTCTGTTGTTGCTGATTATGCTTGATGTTGTCGCTTTTGATGTAGCCTCGCTTCATTTGTTCAAAACAAGCAGCATTATCCTAAATGCTTGTAGGCTCATCTATGGTATACTTCAAACCACAATTGTTCGAACATGGATAATTATGGATACAATCCATATACATTCACGAATGACATCGTGAAGAGCAATAATCTCTGCATTGTTCGAAGATATAGCGACTAGGGTCTGTTCTGTAGACCTCCAAGATATCATGATCTTTACCCATGGTGAACACTTAACCAGTTTGGGAAGACTTTTGTGTGGGTCAGAGAGATACCCAACATCAGCAAAACCTTCCAAAACACATGTTGTTTTGGGATGGGGATAGAGGACGCAGGCCAATGTTGGCGACGTTCCTGGTGTGTGATGGGTCCGACTCCATCGTCTCTCTATAGGGATAGAACAAGCTCATATCAATCGTACATCTAAAATACCGAAAGATATCTTTTACACCAATCCAATGGCATCGCGTTGGCGCAAAGCTATATTTGGCTAACAAGTTCACAGCATATGAGATGTCCGGTCTTGTGCATTGAGCTAAGTACAATAATGCACATATTGTACTTAAGTATGGCACTTTTGTCTTTAGCACGTCTTCGTCATCATCCTTTAGATGAAGAGGATCCTTTTCAGAATCAAGACTACAGACAATCATGGGGGTGTTTGAAGGTAGGGGTGGGCGTCCGGACCCGAAAACCGACCCGAACCGACCCAAAAAGCCCAAATCCGTTCTGTTTTGATTTTGAAAATATCAGTTCGGTCTAGGGCCCGACCCGAAAATATTATCTCGGTTCGGTCTCGGGTTTCAAATATGAATAGACCGAAAGCCCGAACCCGACCCGTGTATACCCTGAGTTGCCACTTGTCTATCTATTATTGGGTGTTATATTAATATATTAAATATTTTAAAAAAAGAATTAGGGTAACTCGAACCCGATCTCAGCCTCTCATTTTCTCAGCCTCTCATTCTCTCAGCCTCCATCAGTCCCTCTCTCTCTCTCTCGAAACCAAAGCCTCAAGCCTCAAACTCTCAAAGTCTTCGCTCCTCCGCGGCTCCGCCACTCTCCGTCTATGAAATCCGCCACTCTCCCTCAAATCTCCCTCCAGAAGTTCGCCGTCGTCGACGATCTCAGTGGACCACCGAGGTCGACCATCACGCGCTGGAGCTCGTCCTCGAGGATGTTGGAGCCGAGGGCCTTGAGGACGTTGCCGAGTTCCGAGGTTGAGATCTTGCAGTCGTCGTTGGAGTCGAAGCTCTTGAAGACGCGGTGGACCTCGTCGAGTCGTCGATCACGACGGGTTTGGACTTTGGACTTTGGAGTCGGCGACTGGTGGCAGATTAATTTTTTTCATTGAAATTTGGTTGGTTCTGCAATCTCTTGTGTTAATTTGATGCAGATTATAACTGAATCTGAATGTCTTCTTGACTCTTGAGTTTGTGTTGTAAACTGTGGCTAAACTTGATTATTGCAAATTGATTACAGTTATGTTAATGAGTTTATTTCACAGCATATACATTCCAGTCTACCAAGTACCAAAATGAGTGGCAAAACAGGCAAAACAGGCAAAACAGGCAAAGCTGAATAGCTGATGAACTGGGCATTTTGGGCCCGAAAAGCCCGAAAAACCGAACCGGCCCGAATGGGTTCGGTTTCTGTCGGTTTTCATTTTAGAAAAAACCCGAACCGACAGTTTCGGGTTCGGTCTCGGTTTCACTAATTTTCGGGCCCGGCCCGATCCGAGCCCAGCCCTACTTGAAGGCATGACCTTGTCAAAATGCCTAAGCATGTATCAACACAATGCTCTAGTTCCAAACCGAGACATGATCGTGTTCTCCCAAAATCCTTCATCTCAAACTCGGATTTCAAGTGTTCAGCGGTTTCCATTAACTCTTTAAGGACTTCCAATGAAGATCATGTCCAACATGAACCGCGATAGAATCCGAAATTTGTTATAGAAACGCGCGGACATATCCCTTCCCAATCAAGTAGTCACTTTAGTGAGCGTTTCAACCTTATTGTAAACTCGCTCCGTGGTCTAGAGCCACTTGACTTGGGTAAATGAAGTTCACCATGAACCTTCATGTACACTTCGTATCTAGATCCCCATAGAGATACGTAGTAACCACATTTGTAAGCTGCATGTTCAGTTATTCGGAAACTACCAAACTGACAGGATAGTGGAGTACAATGACATTCATTACGAGAGAATATGTCTCATCGTAGTCGATTCCAGGGCGTTTTGTGAGAAGCCTTGCGCCATAAGGCGAGATTACTATCTCTTTTTCTCATAACGCTTTTTAACGAAGACCCATTAGTCAACAGGTTTTATGTTAGGAGGTGTTGGCATCACTGGCTCAAAAACCTTCCTCTTCGTTAGAGAATCCAACTTAACCTGGATCGCATCTTTCCATTTAGGCCAAATCTCTCTACGTTGGAATTCATTCATCAACGGAGAATGGTTCGATATCATCGGACTCAACAAACTCATGCGCAACGAAATGCGCGACTACATAATCAATTATGATGGAGTTTCTATCCCACGTCTCATGTACACTAGTGTAATTTTCATAAAGCTATATATTCTCAAGAATAGGTTCTGACATTGAGGCGTCCCCCAACGATAACCATAATCCGGAAGATTCTTATGAGACGAATTTTGAGTGTCGATGATCCAAGGATTGGTTGTGCTAAAGTATCATTCGAATGCACGGGCCTCCCACGCATCCTAGCTGGGGTCATGGCCTGTAACGCCAGAGTGTCACTCTTTATGGCGTTGGCGCTATGCTATCTCCATGTAGGGTGAGCTTACGTCCTCTCGTAGGAACGTTCATCCTTGCAGGCATATTTGCAGCAGATATGTGTGATATCGTCACTTTAACAGGGATCTAGATGAGACATAGTGGGGACAAACCACGACAATTTCTTTCATTCCTGCTGAACATCCGTGTTCTTATCTCCCCCTAACGATGGGAAGACTGTCTCATCAAAGTGACATTTGCAAGACATGCCGTGAAGAGATCGCCTAGCAAGGGCATGAAGTGGCAGACGATTGTTGGAGTCTCATATCCAACATACTTGCCTCGTCGTCTGTAAGGACCCATTGTAGTGCGTCGTGGCAGCGCAAGAGGCACGTAAATGACTCACTCAAATATGCGTAAGTATGAGGTACTCGTACCCAGTTACTAGCTGTAACTCATAGATAGATTGAGTGGTGGTGGATCGTAGGCGAATTAGCATAGCTGCATAAGATATTGCATCACCCCAAGCGGATATAAGGAGATTGATGCGCATTACCAATATTTGGGCTACCATCGTAGTCGTTTCCGCCAGACCATTTGAGCGTGTACATGAGAATATGATGTCCAACATAAGTCCCAGTGATATGCAATAACCATCGAAAGTCTTCGATGTAAACTCTCTTGCATTGTCAAATCCAATTGACTGAATAGGATGATCCGGGGAGTGAGCCCGTTGTCATATGATATGTGCTAGGAGTATAGCATAAGCAACATTTACAAGTGGACAATGGCACAACACGTGACCAGCGTGTTTGCTTGTCAACCAACATCGTGAGATATTTAAACGTTCGCAAGTTGGTTGAACTAGTCCACAGAATCCCCATGGAGTCTATGTAAGAACATAATGAGTATTTTCATATCCTTTACATAGGACGGTCTCAGTCCAAACTTCCCTACGGAACACGCATTGTAAAATGAGCGAGAGGCTTTAGAAGCAACCAATGAGGATTTTGGTTGGGCCTGAGCGTCTGAAACGCTATTTGAAATAAAGTTGGTGTTGCAGCATCATCTAGGGTGCCATCACCATAATGGACACCATCCATGACGTCATGGATAGAGACTGTTCCAGCCCTAGGCTGGTGGTGGACGGCGGGCGGCGCTTGAGGCAGCGGCGGCGGTCACACTTAGTCCAGGAATCAACTTTTGATTCATGCTTCGTTTCGCTCGAGAGAAAGGATGTCCATGTGAAGTCTTTAGTAGACGGATCATCATATCATGACTATGATGACCTATCCTCTTGTGACAAAGCCAATATGTGTCTAAATCCAAGAGATCTTTTCTCATAGCTTTATTGGATTTAATAGCTCGAATAGTGACATAGAGTCGACTAGAGAGACACATAAACTTCTCTAAGATGCGTCTTTGTTCGCAATCGTTAAAGGTATTGCAAAGGAACTCATTTTCATTCTCTACATGCGTTTTCGCATAGAATCCGTTGGCTATTCATAGGTGCTACTAGGAGCGTAGAGAGTTTCTGTGACAGTAATCAAGGTGCCATTTAGCAAGGGGAACTTGGGCTATTTCATGTCCTTGAATTAATACCGTGTGCCCAATGACCTGATACTCCACATCGAGAACATACATCTCTTTGCTTAGACTCCATTGATTGAGGCACTTTGAAAACGTCATTTAGATGGCTCTTAGTGTTGGTGGCGCCACCAACAAGGCCAGAGGTGCTGCCTCCCTCTCTCTTTCCACGTTGACCTCTTCGATTCCGTGTTCGCCTATTTTGGCGGTTACCTTCCCAAGTAGAGCGATTATATGGACCAGAACATCCAGAAGTATCCCTAATATTAGGGTTTCGCTCTTGGCGCCCTCTGATTACACGCATTTTTATGCGTATAATTATATCTAAAACACTAGAAATTAGTTAGTCCTCAAGTTAATTATAATGTAATTAATCTATTTTTTTATTTACTTGTAGGAAATAAGCGGAGTTACGGAAATCGAAAGAAAATGACCGAAAAATTGAGCAAAATGGAGTTTCCGACAAAATGATAGGAAAAATCAACAGTTGATCAATGTGTTGACCAAGGTCAACGTCATCAGTGTGAAGCCCGTGTGTTGGCAGTTGGTGGAAGAGAAAAGAAATAAATAAATAAATAAAAGAAAATAAAAGAAGAAATGTTGCTGCACACGTGTTGACCATTTAATTAAGCAAACACTACACCAAAAAATGAATCAGACAACACATATCAGACGACAGCAAACATTTTAACTGTCGTCTGAAATAATCAGACAACAGCAAAAAAAATTATGTCGTCTGAATTTTTAAATCAGACGACAGTTGTTACATTACTGTTGTGCAATTGTAAATCAGACAATGGTTGTTTTTTTGATGTTGTCTGAATCAATCAATTCAGACAACAGTTATTACATTGAGGTTGTTTAAGGTTGATTAACACAATGGTTGAAAAAAGATGTCGTCTAATTGTTTTTAATCACACAACAGTTATTACTTCTCTGTTGTGCAATTGCTATTAATACAATGGTTGAAAAAGATGTTGTCTGATTGTTTTAATTCACACAACAGTTTGTTAGTTATCTGTTGTGTCACTCTCTTTCAGACAATGTACCTGAATTGATGTTGTCTGAGTTTTAGGGTTCAGTATATATGCTAGCTAGTTAACACTTGGCCAAATTTTCAATTTTCATTTCCCTCCATTCCACCAAATTTTACATTTCACATTGACTAGTATTTAAAGGAAAGAACCCTAGCCCATTTGCTCCTTCTTCCTCTGTCGGCCGCACACGCCCCTCTCTCTATCTCTCTCCCCGGCTCCCCCCTTCTTCCTCTCACCTTCTCTCTGTCACGCCGGAAAGCTCGACTTCCGGCCGTTGACTTTTGGCATTGCCACCACCAAAAGATAGCCTAGGCGATGGAGAACAAAACCCAGCCACCCCGCCCTCGATCGAGATCGCCGAACCACCACACACGACCCCTAAAGCTATGCCGTTGCTGTTCCTTAACCCTCTTCGATCTCCGGCCATCTTTTCAACCTAAAACACGGTATGTTTCTCCCAGATCCAACCTCCTCCTCTTCTTCTTCTTCCTCCTCCCGATTCTCTCACTCCCTCCTTTTTCCTCTGTAAATTTCTCTGAATCACTCTCTCTCTTTTTCCTGCGTTTTGTTTAAATTTTCTACGGCCTGTGTGTTTGTGTCTCTGAGTCTGCGACTTAGCTGCTTGTGCGGTTTGATTTTGATGCATGGCTCTGATGTGGTTCGATTTTGTTTGGTGTTTTGAAAACAAAGATGGATTGGTACCAGAGAGTGGAGAAGCCAAGAGCAAAGACGCCAATTGATGAGAATGAGATTAGGATTACGAGCCAAGGGAGGATGCGAAACTACATCACTTACGCCATGACTCTGCTTCAGGTCTCTTATCTAATTTTGGCCTCTCATTTTTAAGTAAAAAGTGGAGCCTGTTGATTAGTATGTTTAAATTTGTTTTAGCAGACTCGAAATTTTAGTGTTTAAACTTGTGGATTTCTATGATATGTGGCGAATTTTGTAATGATATTAGTCAGATGTATGAATTTGTTTTGACGAATGCCGTTTGGGAACACGGAATAGTTATTGAACTTGTGATAATTGTTTTTTAGTTAGCTAGCTGTGTAAATTAATGCTCAAATGAGAGTGAGTCTATATATGTATATTAGGCCTAATCTCCTATGGCTGGATAACAATATCTTGAGTCCAGATTGT
The DNA here is from genome assembly GCF_958449725.1 of Rosa rugosa. Taxonomy (NCBI): domain Eukaryota; kingdom Viridiplantae; phylum Streptophyta; class Magnoliopsida; order Rosales; family Rosaceae; genus Rosa; species Rosa rugosa. The sequence goes on from NC_084822.1 coordinate 5,335,126, forward strand.
ACGTAATGAGCAAAATAGTGAAAATTGTCTAGTTGATATAGCTGTTGTTAGAGGATAGATTTTGGGATAGGAATATCTTCAACAGGACACAGGTTAGAAGAGTGCTCATTCAATTTGCCAGTTAGGCATGAAAGAGTAGATATAAACTGGTTTAAAAAATAAATGGCCTATTTAGATGGTTGTCGGTTATGGTGACTAGTTTAGATGGTCTCCATATTAGCACTTACCAAGTTATATCATAGCTAAATCTTTTCCATTTAGATTATATTTTGTGTTGGGTTCCTGAGAATCTTATCAACTACACAAGTTGGTCTATCTTCCTGTGCAATGTGTATTCTTCTAGTCAAGTTCTTACACAAATTCTATCTGTGATTGAAACTTGCTTATTGTGATGTGTTTGCAACTCTGCAATTTTTTTTCCCCTTACTTTCATAAGAAACCCATTCTTTTGTTTCAGTAGTCTAATGTATTGCCATTGTCTTTTTCATTTGGTTTTGCAGAAATCAAATCTACAAATGATACAAGCAGAGACCAACTGATGGCTACTGCAGTGTCTAACTCAACCACTAGTAACACAGAAAGTAATGCATCCACTTCAAAATTTGAAGAGGAACTTAAAGTTGCTTCAAGGTTGCGAAAATTTGCTTTTAACGATCTTAAATTGGCAACAAGAAATTTCAGACCTGAAAGTCTTCTTGGTGAAGGTGGTTTTGGTTGTGTGTTCAAGGGGTGGATAGAAGAAAATGGAACTGCTCCAGTCAAACCTGGCACAGGACTTACTGTTGTGGTTAAAACTCTTAATCATGATGGGCTTCAGGGTCATAAAGAATGGCCGGTTTGGACATATTCCTCTTAACTTTTAAATTATTCACTTTTTAACCTTTGGCTCTCTCTCCGATGTTGTTTTTAATCATGGAATTTTGTTCGGCTTCCTTTGTGACAGGCTGAAGTAAATTTCCTTGGTGACCTTGTCCATCCAAACTTGGTAAAACTTATTGGATACTGCATTGAAGATGATCAAAGGCTGCTAGTGTATGAGTTCATGCCTCGAGGGAGCTTGGAGAACCACCTATTTAGGAGTAAGTAATTGCTCTTTTGAAAATATAATTTTTGTTCATTTCACCTATTTAGAACTATTTTCTTTCAGTATTCTGATAACATCTATTATTATAGCAGGGTCCCTGCCTCTTCCATGGTCTATTAGAATGAAAATTGCATTGGGTGCGGCAAAAGGTCTTGCTTTTCTTCATGAGGAGGCAGAAAGACCTGCGATTTATCGTGACTTTAAAACCTCCAACATCTTATTGGATGTAGTATGTGCTTAACACTTTGGTAGAGAAGAGCAGAGAGATCCATAAGTTCCTTCTTTTCCAAAGTCCTTGCTATGTTTGTCTAACTGGTGATATATATCTTTCAATTGATTTTGAGTCTTTTGGTTTGTTTTTGTTAAGTTCCAACTCTTCTATTTAGGATTCATTGGTAAAAACTCAAGGTAGAAAAGAGGTTCTGCAAATGTGAATTTGTGTTTCTGAGTTTCTGACCCAGTTGCACTTTTACTGAAAACTGTACAGTTTGGTTGGGAACTTGAAATTATTATCTTCTTACAAGTTGCAGTAGACATCTTAAAGATCGTTTCAGAATTGGAATCTCCTACAAAAAAAATTTCTAGAATTACTTATGATTTTTCAAAGTTACAGGTCTGCTACAGGAATTTCTGTACACAGCAGTACTAGTACTGTCTTTTTCTTTCGGTTTCTTTCAGTAGTTTTCTACGTCCAATCTTTCTTGAAAGCACCAGTACTTGAAAAGTAGGCATTCCCATCCTTCAAATGAAATCAGTCTTACTCTTTTTGGAGTTCGTACGAAGGATTTATGTCATCACGAAGTTAGCTCTATGCATTAGGATTTCTGCAGCATAATTTTCTGAAAACATTGAATACTTTTCTGGGTGTTAAACTATCTCAGTTTCTTGTGTGGACTGCAAGAAGGTCTTATGTTAGCTTGTTCTTGTGCTTGACGTGGCTAGAGTTTAGGAAGACACCTAAATCTAGTTTTATTCTTCTTTTGACTTTTCATACCTATATTCCTAGTTTAGGGATTCCATGTAACTTTCAAAATTTCTTCTTATTTCAGTTTTTCTCATTTGCTTCTCCAAATCATTTAATCACTTTAGTCTATAATGTTGACTCAGAGTACTTGTGCTACCTATTCTTCATTCTTTTATTCTTAGTGCATGCTAGACTGGTGGTAGATGAGATAATGGGCTTGGGATTTCCTTTGCTTTTTAGTATACATCACCTGACCTAGTATTTTTCATCTTACTGCAGATACAAGGATGCTAGTAAGACTTCATTCAAGTCCTCAACTCGGTTAGTATATGATGCAAGACTACCTAAAAACTTGGGAAGATCAGAGATCGATGCTCAAGCTTCAATCAAATTTTGTACAAGTACTTTCACTTTTTGTTAGACTAGTCTGTAGCACTTAAATGCAGATATGAAACTATCTAAACAATGGATATGTTAATTCCTGTGTTGGGATGAAATAGTTTTTGGAATTAATGGATGCGTTTCTGGAATCAGTGGATGTGTTGTTTTTATTGTGCAGAATGTATGTTTTTATCTTCTATAGCTGACAATTCAATACCAACAACAAACCATTGTCTAACAAATGAACATAACAAAAAGAGAAACAAAAAACTGTTGTGTGAACCATCCATCTACAATAGTTTTCAAACCTAATCAATTGTTCAACTAGATATAACACAACAAAAAATTAAAATAATTTGTTGTCTGAAGTTAAGGAAGACCACAGAGAATAGGAAAGCTATTATTGTATGACTTGATTTCAGACAACAGTTTATTAGAAGATGTTATATTATGAAACAATGATATACAATGGCTACACACTTATTCTATCGTCTTGTTTGAATTCAATCAATAGTAAACAGCTAGTCAGATGATGTACAACATTCATTCAGACAACAGTTTATTTACAAGCCAATGTTTTCTGATTGTTCTTCACAAGTTTCTCTCTTCTAGCATCTGTTGTCTGAAATTGATTTGCACAAGAGTTAAGATACTCATCGCTGTTGTTCTTTCTGGTGTTCAGACAATAGTCATGTAAGTCGTTGCTGTTGTGCAAAATTTCCTCAGACGACAGTTACCTCCTATTGTCTGATTCACCCATCAGACGGCATTGAGATAGACAACAGCAATGTGCCTTATCAGACGACAGTGAAAAACTGTCGTCTGATTCATTTTTTGGTGTAGTGAAACCTTTTGCTTAATTAAACCTTGCTGATATCCTTCTTTGTTTTTCTCTTCACCACGTGGCTACACTTCAGCCATTGACCTGATCCATTCCTTTCTACACGAACAACACCCTATATATACATATATGGAGACCACGACCTAATTATCATCTACACCCTTCTACAGCGCCGCACCAAAACAGGGGGCAGCCTTAGGCTGCTCTCACTCTCCCTCCTTTCCCCTACTCACACAAAGCATCAAGGATCCATCAAGGGGCTCAATCTCTACAAGATTCAAGATTTGGGTATTTTGTGGGAGTTGTAATTCAAGGCTAGTCATGCTAGCTTCCTAGCTATTTGTGACTATCATTGTTTTCTCCTACACTTCTCTACTCTTTGCTATTTGAATTTTGTAATTTTGATGTTCATGAATATGGGTTGTGAGTAGTTACTTTTGGGAGCTAGGGTTTCTAACTCTAGCTCAATTTTGATGTAATGAACATATTTTTCAAGTGATAAATAATGTATTTTCATATGGGTGCACTCTAATTACTATGTTAATTGATTCTTGATGCATGAATTTAGGGAATTGACCACTCTATTTGTTATGTGTTGAGATTTGTGATGTGTGATACAATTGGTGGTTCTTTTGTTCACTAGCTTCATGTAATTAGTGTGGTGTGTCAAGTAGTTACTTAATCGAGAATGAATGATTGCCTAAGTTTCTATTTTCTTGTGCCCTTCGCCTTTAATCCTAGACGTTGTGGCCCTAACAAGGCATAATAATTAGGGTTAGAGAGTTCATTCTTGCCTTAACCGGAAGAATGGATACCAAATAAAAGAAATTGACTTAGTGGCCTTAACCGGCATTAGGTAGAGAACTAAGCAATCGTTAAATTTTAGGTTGTAACTATTGCATGCTTAAATCCCTAATTTCTAGAGCTCTAGGCCTTTAGTTCATGTTTTGGTAGCCCTACTAAGGTACTAACTCATGAATTAGAGAGTTCATATTTGTCCTAACCGAAAATGTGAATACCCTTAAGGAAATTCGGCTTAGTGGCCTTGACCGGCATTAAGTACGGGATTTGGTTCTCATGAAAATATGTTTGTTTGCTTGAAATGTGTTCGTTGCATTGAAATTGCTAGAGAGTGATCCCTAGTACCCAAACCTATCTCTCTTTTATTTTTATTTTCTTTGTTTTTAATTGTTGTTGTTAATTTAGTTTTTGACTTAGTCTTTTTAGAAAATTAAATCACAATGTTTAATGACAATTACTACCTCATTGTAAATAGTCATCACTAGGCTTTTAGTTTTGATTAGGCTTTGGTGAAAACCAAAGCCGAGCATTGCTAAGGCTTGGTGCCTTAGATTAGCCTTTTTATTTATTTTACTTTTCTTTATTTGCTTGTGACTTTAGTTCCGACTACCCAAGGATTGTAGGTTAGCCACTAATCCCCGTGGTACGATAAACTTTGGGCATAATATTTCCCTATCTTGACAATGATATGTACGCTTGCGTAAATGTGTATCAAGTCACCATCTCTTAAGGGCACGACTATAATTGGATTCCGGAATATGCTCTGTTTCCACGGATCTCGAATTATAGTTCTTCACAAGGATGTTGTCATGCTTTTCAGCGACATTCATAACTCCAATGAGCTCATGAAACCTTGTGATCCGTTATGCAGTAACATCGATTCGATAGTTCTTAGCAACCATCAATGCAGAGACGGAAAGGTAGAGAGAGTCTTCTCAATCAACATCGCATCTGTGATCTCTTTGCCACAGAATTCTATTAAGGATTTAATGCGAAGTGCTTCCGAGTTGTAGTCAAGAACTAACTTTAAATCACAAAAGCGGAGGCTATGCCATCTCACTTCTAGGTCAGGAAGTAGGGAGTCACGGACGTTGCCAAATCTTTCTTCTAGTGAGATCCACAACCTTCTGGGGTCTTCTTTATTCATACACTAGTACTGGAGCGAATCATCCATATAACGAGTCATTAATTAGGATGATGACTTTTGTCTTATTTGCCTCTAAGGCTGCTCTATTTGCTTCCAAAGCTTGAGCTTGCTCAACGGTTAGCACGTCCTGGCTAGGCTCGAGAATCGTATTCAGGATTCCATCGACCTTGAGATGCTGGCGGACATCACGAACCCACCTGTGATATTCAGACCCAGTTGTTCCCAATGGAGCAAAGTCCAATTTGTTCAGATTACTCATCGTGAAGGAGAACAACAAAAAGGGTTAGTTTCGAAGCGGAAAAAGCTACGACGAAAACATATAAAATTTCTGAGCGTAATCGCTCCTAAGAAATTAGAAATTTCTGAGCATAATCACTTCCAAGAAATTCAATTCCAAGATGTATTGGATTAGATCGAAACAATGACGTAAGTGGTCGATCATAAATTCTCTACAAACTCTAAGTTTGGAGATCTCAACAAGCTCCAGGCTTGGAGTGAGCACGAACCCCCACAATTTGGCTTTTGGTCTCCCCTATGAAGAAGAAAAGGGTGTAGAAGAAAGGAGTTTGCAAGTCCCCGAGAAAAGAAGAGAAAAACAATAAAAAAAAATACTTCAATAGGGGGAACTAAAGGAACCCTTAAAACATACCTCGAAAAAAGTGTAAAAAAAATCGTCGGAATTTGGTCGCATGAAATCGTTGCCGGAGGTGGTTGACCGGAAAAGCTTGGCTGATGGGCTGACCTTGCCTCTTTTTCTTCTTCTTCTTCTTTTTTTTCTTTCTTTTGGTTTGGCCCAGGCCTACCTTTTTTTTTTTTTTCTCCTTTCTAGCATGTGGGCCGCGGGCCTTGGTCTGCCTTTTTTTTCTTTTCTTCTTTTCCTTCTTTCTTTCTTCTCTGGGCCGTGCGTCTCTTTTAGGCCCGCCTTCTATTTCTTTTCTCTGGGCCGCGTCGTTTCTGGCGCTGGGCTCGTGCAGGTGCAGGGATCAATGGGAGGCTGGCGGTTCAAGAATTCCAGCGGTTCTGTTGTCCGGTTCCCGGAAAAGTTTTTCCTGTTCCGGGATTCTGGAAGAGAGGTTTTGCCTGTGACGAAATATGAAGGTCGGAGGTGGACTAGAATGGTGCAAACCGGGTAGGGGAGCTTTTGCTTCTTCTAGAGGTCGGTTCGGTATTTTTCCGGTCGGTTCTGGGGGTAGCGCCGCTGGTTCTGGACTCCTGGGATTGAGAGCTTTAATATATGTGGCGGTGGTTGCTAGGGTTTGAAGGCTACGATTTTAGGGTTTCAGGGTTAGGGTTTCGTGCTGATAACGTGTTTAATGAAAACTGAATTGAGAGAGAATTGAGTCGTACTTTCATTGATAATAGGGGCCTCTTTATATAGAGGATTACAAGACATAGAATCAGAGTTGTAGAAGGAAAGAAAATCGTACAATTAATCGGATATCTATGAATATCTCTGAGAATATCTCTAATTCAAAATCCCATTACAACTAGGTCAAGTAACCTAGAGTTTGGGTCAGACACATATTCTGGATTTACTTGAACAATTATATATTTATTAAAGAATATTAATCTCACAATAATACAACTATAGAATTGAGTTAAAATATGATGCTAAATCTTCACTTTATAAAAATAAAATACAAAACACTTTTGAGTTTTTTCTTTCTTTCTTTCTTTCTTTATTATAGTGGAATATAAAAAGGGAGCTTTTATTCATACCTCCTAAATTGGTATTTGGACCTCCCCTTCTAAAATTTGCACAAAACTTCTAACCTTGGCCTTTTTTGGTATCCACTCAATTTTTTCCAATACAAATCTGCTACTTGTAATATATATATTTTTTTTTCATCACTTAAAACCCCATGACTTAATACCATTTTATTCCTTCCTTTCTCTCACGATCATCACCATCCACGTACTCCTTCCCTTATCGCTTGGATACTCTTATGAATCTCCTTCTATTTCTTAATAAATCGTGCAATTTACAATACCACAGGAGGACTATAATCAAAATCAATTTTCCTAAACCCAAATCAGGCTAGCAACAAAGTCTACTCTAGCAAAAAAAAAAAAAAAAACCATAAAAAGAGACCAAGATAACAATTAGCATCAACTCCATGAAGTGAAGCAATTAAGCCAAACTAGAAAGAAATAAAAAAAAAATAGGATAGAAATTGCTTTTCGATCATTATTTTCTCGATTCTTCTTCTCTATATTTTTTTTACCTTTATTCCATTTTGCAATCTTTAACATTCTACCTTAATCAAAGTTGCCCAATAATCCTCATGTATGGCTGTAAGAGAAGGAGGGAGGGGGAAGGAGGGAGAAGAGAAGGTGCAAATTTTATTTATTTTTTTTTATCTTTAATTTTGTTCATTTTTTTTATCTTTCATTTTGTTCATTTTTTAGAAGGGCAAAGTTGGGTTTAAAAACTTTCAAAAATTGTTGGAGGTCCAAATACCATTTTAGGAGGTATGAATAGAACTTCCCATATAAAAAACCGTTGGGAAACTAATCTTGGATTCTTAGAGCATCTTTAGCAATGCTAGCTATTTTTGAGTTAAATTTTAGCTAAAGTAGCTAAAAAGTCACTTTGGCTAGCCATTTTAGAAATACGTCTGCATCAGTGCTCTTTATTCTAGCTAGTTTTGAATTTATATTATTTTTTAAATGAAGATTAAATAGTTTAAATATATTTATATGTGATATAAAATAACTCAATAGGAATGTTTTAAATTATAGAGAGCCTCATCTCGCTCTCTATATTTAGGAGCGAGATAGCTAAAAATTATAATAGAGAGCCACTTAGGAGTCTGGTGCAGCAGCTAAAATATATAAAAAGCTAAACATGCTCTCCAAAATAGCTAAGGAGCAAAAATAGAGAGTCTGCTAAAGATACTCTTAGATAATTAAGATTAGGAAAAGTGTTACAGTCTTAATTATTTTATTTGAATAAAATCAACTTTCAAATACAAATAAAAAAAGAAATACTCAAATTAAAATTTTTAAATTGTGCTAATTTTGGGACGGCCTAAGCACGACCAGTTTGTTGGCTTGGCATGATATGGGCTTGGGCCATGGGTCGAGTCAGGCTTAATGTTCAAGTAAATGGGCCGGCATGACACGTTAATAAACGGGCCAGCCCGAGCACGACATAAAGCATGAATAGACCCGCTTAAAATAGGTCGGGCCGGCCCGTTGGTCACCTCTAGACTCTAGTGTGATTGTGTGTGTTAGCCAAACTCAGTCATGTAGCAGTTTTTCATTTGGTAAAGGACTAAAGCAGCCAACACATTTCTCTCTCCTTCTGTGCATAGGGAAAAATAACAAAAAAACTTTAGCCCATTTTTCATATCAAAAACAAAATTTAGCTCATTGGGTAAAAAAGGAAGAAGAAGTTAAATACAAAAAATAACGATGCAAACTCATATCTAGGGGTCATCATTATGCAAGGACAGGCATGTCCTGCCCAAAATTAATGAGTTGGGGTTGGGTTGGGCAAGGCAGGCCTTGTTCATATTTTTGGGCCGGACATGGCATGAGTTTGTCTTAAAAATCAAAGCTCAGGCCCGCCTATGAAGTTAGGTCCTTACGAGTTTTTTCAGGCCCAGATTATTTAGGTGAGCAAGACCTGACCCATTACACTCATATATATTTGAAAAGAGTATAAAAAGCTACTATTTTGTGGTTAATGATAGACAATATAGAATTATGAAAAAATATGGTGCAATTGATCAACATTTTCAACCAATAACTATATAAATAAATAATTAATATTAGTATTAGAATGAGTCTTTGGATTGGGCTTATAAGACCGGGATGGACAGGCTTTAATGGATATATATTGAGCCAGCTACGAGCCACGTCTGGGCGTTGAGCTCTCAAGGCCGAGTCATACCATATAAGCAATAAACCAGGCCGATTAGAGCCATAACTCGGGCTGGGCCAGACTTTTGTTCATTCGCCCGGGGGGGGGGGGGGGGGGGTGTGGCGGCCGATAGACTTCTACTCGTATCAACCCACGGTTTGGTGACACAAAAAGGAAACGACAGTTTGAAAAAAGATTTTGGTATCCTCCCGGATTCCAAAGCAGCAGCAGAAGAAGAAGAGACGGCTTGTCATTTCAGAAATAAATTTCTTCCTTTGCATTATAACCTGTGGCTTCCCCATGCCGATATTTATAATCTGAATTTGTTTGCTCAAGAGAGAGAAAAGGGCAGCAATAAACACTCATCGGTTCTCATTCCTCCTCCTGGTTTTGGACACCAAATCAGTATCTTCAAGAGAAAGGTTTGCGCTTTCACTTCCTTAACAGAGACATAAACTAAATCCGACTTCACTATTCTGTCTGGTTTTGCTTTTCGTTCCGGTGGCAGCAGAGATAAGCAAGGTAAAGCTTATTCCTTTGTTTCTACTTCTAGCACGGACCCAGAAGACTAAAACTTGGAGCTGCTTTTGGGTTTTAGTTATTACTTGGATCTTGGGTTTTAGTGCTTTTAAATGTATGAGATGACCTTTCGAAAAATATATGAGATGATGAGATTCTTGAATTGGTATACACCTACATATAGCTTTAATTTTAAGTTGGAACTGTGATTTTGATGCATTCACAATGATCTTGGAAAAGGGTACTTATATGGCTCACTCTATCTCTACGTTTCTATCAAAAGGTGGGGTTATAAGGTACATGTAAGTTGTTCTTTCCTTTTGTGTTCCAGTGTCATGCTAGTTCAGTAGTTGTTCCAATTTCACTATTTTTGTTATGAAAAAGACAAAATGGAAGATGAGACATTTGTTGCTTGATAATAAAGTATGTGAAGGTAACTGGGTTTATGAACATTGATGTTCTCATTGTGTGGCTGTGGCTATGGCTGCGCATGTGGATTGTGTTCTCATTTTACTAGTAAGAATGTAAAATCTGCTTCTTTTGTGTAGCAATAGCATTTGTCTGTCAGTTTTTGTTAAATAACTAGCCACTCTACAGACTAAACCACAAGGTCTAAATCTAAAGATCTTCATACCACTTACTGACCATTGTAATTCAATATATATTAATTAGTATGATCAAAAATGTATGATTAATTAGTTTCCTCTTTCTTTACTTGAATCCCTCAGATGTAAAGAGAACCACCAACGTACCGCTTGACAATGGATATTGAGTTTGACAATCTCAGTGACTTACCAAGTGATGTTACGGAAAAGATTTTGTCATTTTTGCCAATGAAAGAGGCAGTGAGGACAAGTATATTATCAAGCAAGTGGAGGTACAAATGGGCTATGCTTCCAGATCTTGTGTTTGATGAACTGGGTTTCCCAGGAGTACTTTATAAGCATGACAAATTAGTGAAAATGGTTGATCATGTGCTCTTCCTTCACATTGGTCCAATAAACAAGGTCAAGCTTTCTCATAAAGGTCTTAATGGCACCGCAGATATCGATAGATGGATTCTTCATCTATCAAGAAATTCTATGAAAGAGTTCACATTTGAGTTTTGGAAAAAGCCTGAATACAAGATGCCTTCATGTTTGTTTTCCTGTCAAGATTTGGTTCATTTGGATTTGAGTAATTGTTTGCTAAAACCTCCGCGCACATTCAAGGGCTTCAAGAGTTTGAAGAAACTTCAAATTGAAAGTGTTACCCTGACCCAAGATGAGTTTGAAAATCTAATTGTTTGTTGTCCTCTGCTGAAATATTTGACCATGATAGATTGTCGTGGTTTCACCAAGCTCAAGATTGATGCACCAAATCTCCGAATCTTAGGCCTTAATTGTGCTTTTGAGGATCTTAATCTTCAGCACACCTTAAAGCTTACAATTATTTGCATTTCTTTGGAAGCTAATGGCGACCAAGGACCGGTTCCTGGCAGTTCTAGCAATTTGCTCAAGCTTTTGGCTCAATGTGCTCATGTTCAAGGTCTTGATATTCAAAATTACTTTTTAAAGGTAATTTTTCATGATGGTGTCGTATCATACTTTTAATTATCATATCATTTTCTTGGCTACGAACTTTAGCATATTCATTCAGCATACATGCTGATTTCGTCAACTTTCTACTTCAGTATTTAGCTGTTGGTGACTTACCGGTAAAGCGTCCTAAACCATGTCTGCATCTGAAGTTGCTTCGTATAAACATAGATTTCAATGATCTGAAGGAGGTTTTATCTACTTTATACCTTCTGAGAAGCGCCCCTTTTCTACTAAAACTATATATCACGGTCAGTAGGCATTCAATTCAAAAATTTTCTGCTCAATAACAACTTTAAATTCAGCAATTCTAATTAACGGAGCTTTATTTAATATTCTTTGAACCGTTTAGTTAAATTGTAGTTTAAATATAGAGCTTATTAAATGTTCGAGATTGATCTGATGCTACAGACCATATGTAGGTTCGTCAAGAGGGACAGGCTCTTGTGGGAGAGGTGAACTCTTGGTTAGATGACAACCAGAATTTCCAACTCAGAAAACTGCAAATTGTGGAAGTACATGGCATCAGTAGCACCAAAGCTGGACTAGATTTCATCAAATTTCTGCTTTTAAATTCACCAATGCTTGAGAAGGTGTTTTGCAAGCCTGCATCTTACTATAGGTCTCTGGAACTATTAAAAAAGATGATCCAGTTTAAGCGTTCCTCAGCCCTTGCGGAGATAATCTACTTGGACCCATGACCCATCACTGAATTTCGGCAGCTGACAGAATTTTCTTACTGAAATGTTGGTGTGGTACAGTCATGATTATGTGATGCATGTTGGTGTGGTTTGTCTCAACAATGTTTAGAATGGTTCCTTGAACAATGTTTCCAACAGTACCCTTGGAATTAGTCTTGTTTAGACAGGGAAAAGTATTCAAGATTTCCAATTCTCTTTTGTTGGTTAAGAAATAAATAAATGAACAGTTCGAACATGTTATGCTAGATGGTTAAGAACTTGTTATCCAAGGTGCAACAATATTTCGACTTTACGAAACAAATAAGCAATCAAAAAATTTAAAACAAATTGTTGCTTTGCTATACAAATCCAGCAAATCTCTTGTTAACAGCATAACTTCTGCTTCTTGTATAAAAATCCGCCTTCATTTCGACTTCATCTTCCTCAAAAGTCGAAGCCCTTTCCTCATCAATCCTTCCCATCTTCAATCCAACACTATAACTCCTCATCCCCATCCCATTATTCATTGTCGGTTGTTTAATACTAACATTTGGTCTTCCTCTTCGGTTCATATCTGAACCTGCTGCCTTATTGCCCCCTTTCTCTGCATCGTTGTTCTTCTTTGACGATGCCGTTCTTAGAAGCTGCCTCAAATCCTCATCATCGTTCGAACTGGAGGAGTTGACGCTGAGGCTCCTTGGCAACTGTGGAACTTGTGAAGCAGTGTAACCACCCACGCCGCCGCCGCCGCCGTAACCCACCTTGGCAGCACAATCTTCTAAACTCCTCATGTAGAAGTTCTTGGCCTTGGTTAGAGTCCTAATGGGTGAAGAAATAAAGCGCATCAACTTGCTTTGCCTAGTTGCCTTGCTCTGCCTCATGTTTTGCTATACTGCTTAAGTTTCTTTCCTGCAGATGCTACTGTATTTGCTGTGTGGATTTGGGAAATTTGAGTTGAATTAGAGCAGATGTCAAATGGTATATAAAGGTGTGGGGAATTTGGGTTCTTCTGGTTGCAGTCAAACTGGGATGGCAAAGCCAAAAGAAGAAAAGTCGTCATGCGGGGAGAACTTGAAATAGCACATGTATACTACTATAATATATTGCAACAGGGTGAAGACCAAAATCCAAAGCAATGTGATGAAAGAAGACAGAGAACGGGCCTGGTCAATGACACATTTTCTGTCGTGACGAAATAAATCCTTTCTGCATTTTGCATAGTCCACCACATTTGAGCACAGTAGAGTAACTCTAACAGCTTCTCTATAAATTTCTGTATTATAGGGAAGTCAAAGTCAAAATTTTAGCATATTTTTCTTCTCCAACTCCAACAGATTCCCTATTTTACAGCAATCTTTAAAATCTCCATAATTCTTCCTTTGTTGTAAATATTATTATCTGTGTGGCTGTCCACGTAAATACTCATTAGTTATGTACTTTGATGTAAACCCTACCTCTATATAAAGGAGGCTAATGAGACTGAATGAGAACACTTCTACTTCCTCCCAACTATTCTCTCTCTCTTATAACACGTTATCAGCACGCTCTATTCTATTTTTTTTTCTCAAACTCTATGATGATCTAAAAATTTATGGTGCAGCAATATTGTTGTTTTTTACCATATCTATGATCTACGAGTTTTATTTCGTCTTCCGATTTCATTATTCAAAACCCACTATGATATACACAATTCTCGATTCAAAAGTGTTTATAATATTTTTTTTCAGTATCCGATGTAGAATCGATGAGGCCCAAATCACACCTTTTGCTATAAGACTAGGATTCAATGTCTTTGGCCAGTATTCCCAGTAATTCATTTCCGGCATTATTGAGCTCGTTCAACTCTTCAAATCGGCGAGCCCCGTAGGTTTTTCCCTTTTCTTAGTATTTTTTTTTCTCCTTACTCGTCGCCGTTGCTGGTTTTGCTATACCTACTGTGACCTGCACGGTTCTAGAGCCGTTCTGCAATATGGATTTAATATCCCGATTTTGTTCTGGACATAGAATATTTTTCTATTACACTGTTGCACATACCACTTAGATCGATTTATATTGGTGTGCACAACACAATATTGGTTTGCACGTTTCAACATTTTGTGGGTCCATCACATGTTCCTTGATCCCTAGTTATATGAGGGCATGCAATCCCTCTACTTCTTCGTTACGTTTTGGCATGACCAATTGGGTTTCCTCCTCATTTTTTTCACTATGTGGATTTGAAACTCAAACGACCTTTAGAGTCTGCAGTTCGAAGTTGGAAATTTAATCAAAGCCAGAAGCTTGTGACTACATCTCTATATAAAGAGAATTTGAGGTTCACCACAAGATATACTTTTGTTCTTGTGAATTTGTAAGAAAAAAGAGTATCATATGAAGTTAACCAGACCAGAAGTTCTGTGTGTTTTCTTCATCCATGGAACCGGAAGTTTCCAGTGTTAATTTATTTATTTAGTTTTCTTCCCTGCAATTTTTCTATTTTGTTGTGTATCTTCATTATAGTACTTATTTTTATTGTTTGTTATTCATACAGACCAGCAGTCCTATCTCGAACATATGAATTTCGAGCATCACATTTTTGAACCAGAAGTTCAAAATTCCATATAGTAGAACCCGAAGTTCTAACAGTAAAAACTCGAACCCGAAGCTTCGAGTACAAAATTAGTTAAAAAGTGAAATCAAAACTTCACTTCATTTACCTCGAGCCTGAAGTTTCGAGTACCAAATTTGTTTGAACCTGAAGTTCAACATACGAAATCTTAGAACCAGCAGTTCTAATAGTAAAAAGTTCGAACCTGAAGCTTCGATTACACATGATTTATTTCAACTTTATGTCCATTTCGAACCAGAAGTTTCGAGTGAATTTTCGTATGTTAATCGATACATTCTTCTTTATGCTTGCCTAAAGCATTCTTACCCTTTTCTTACATTAATTGTTATACCATAAGTTCACTCCACCTTAGAACCTGAAGTTCTAATTGTGCAGACTCGAGCCTTAAGTTTCGAGTGGATATGTGGACAATTTATCGAAGAGTTTCAATCTCGGTCAACCTCAAACCTAAAGTTTTGAGGGAATTATATTGACACCAATTTAAAAGTAAGCATATATTTAACCGCTGGCTTATGACGAATGAGTATGAGTATACCCTAAATTTTGTGATCGTGACTTTTGTAATTAAAAGAGATCAGAACCTGTAGTTCCTTGATCCTTAATTACATGAGGACTTGAAGTTCCTCAATGATCATACTAACTAGATGACCATCTAAAGTCCTTCACTCATAAGTTATGGTCATGAAGTTTAAACTTGACATTTCGAGTATATTATTTTGGCCAGAAGTTCAAAATGCATTTGATGTTATTAATCTACATCAAACAACAATACAATAATTGAACGTCATGTTTTACCTGTATAACACGAACCAGAAGCTTCGTGTATATCCTATGAGATCCACTGTTCAATTCTTGCAAATTTGATTTGTGTCATCTTCAAACTTTATGTTTTGAGTGACTCTCAGGCAATGCAATCTTATCCATGGTGTCCAGAAAACATTACTAAGGCTTATGCTTATGAGGCTAATATAACAACATCTCAGATCTTACATATCTGATTGATGGCTCCAGAAGAGAACATATTACTGTCTCTTTGCATCATGTGCCTCCAATATTACCAGAGATGTATAACCTCTCCCTCTCATGGATCTCATTGTATAATAAGAAAGCCGATTGACATGGTTATACCATGAAATGCCACCAGAAGTGGATCATGGCAAGAGAGAAGTTAAGAGTCAATGTAAATATTGTCCCAACATCCACACATGTGAGGAAATTAAAAATTGGGTGTGTGTCGCCTATGGCACACTATATGGTGGATGTTTATCAAGCCATTTTCAAAATAGCACTAGTCAAATTAAATTGCATTGACTAATAAGAATATTGAGATTCATCTCACATGCCTGACGTCTTTTGCTTACAATAAGCAACTTGACAGCACTATTGTATTATTCCTCAGATTTATTTTTAACCTCTTGAATTCCCATTGAAACTAAATGTTTCTTCCGATTATCTAGGAACTTGATGTTCCTTAAGCGGTTGTTATGAATTGAAAAAATTGAAACCTCGAGTTTCTTGGATCTCCGATTATATGAGGGCCTGAAGTCCTTCCTCTTTATGACTATAAATTTATACGTGACAGAGAACTTGAGGTTCTCCACATGATAAAGTTACTCTACTATCATAGATTGTAGTCTTCAACTTGAAATTTCGAGTCTATCATTTTGACCAGCAGTTCAAAATGAATAAAGTCCATTCCAATTGTCAGCATTTCACAATTAATGTTTACTCAAGCTAGGTAACACTCATATCAAGAGTTGTAGATCTTGATCTGTAGCTCCGAATGAACTACTATCATGTTACCTAATTTGAAGTATTGTCGCACTAAGTGCCTCCAATGTGGTTAGAGAATACTATTTGCTCTCTCATGTCAAATTTGTATAGTAAATTGAGGCATATAATGTCATGAACCAGAAGTTCATTGAATCAAATACACTATTTTGGCATGTGAAGTTGCGTCATCTTTTGTCTACCATGTTGCGTGGAATCACTTACAAGTTTTGATGACTGCTAACCATACACACAAGGAAATTGTTTATTTATCGCATATTTGCGAGTTGTCACTTTAATAAGACAATCCTCCTGCCATGAGGGGGAGAAAGATTGTTCCTGAAGAACGACATGAATTGGTGTGAGATATTTATCCACCGTCTCATTTTGATTTTGGGAAATATCTAAGCTAGTGATTTGATAAAAGATAGTGACAAAATTATATGATAAATGCAAAGGCATCTGCCTGGGTTAAAGTCCCAGAGACCAACCATATTACTACAAACAATGTAAACTCCATTTGATTTGTGGGATGCAAGTGTATCCAATTGACATGATTCTCCTGAAGAGAATGTCATTAAACAATATCACAACTCCTAATATGGCTACACATACAAAGGGTGTAGGTATGCCATTAGGAAATGATGTCTTGGTGATACAATAATAAATCAATATGGTTGATGCTAATGAACAAAGCATGTTTTGACCTGAATCTTGGTTTGGGTTCGCCACCAATCAATGAACATCTTCACTCCAAAGAAAGTGATAGATTTTTGAACGTATTTTTTTAGCATGGTCAAAATAAGACAGTCTTCCCACCGTTAGGGGGGGAAAGACTACTGTCATTTGAATAACGGCGTGAATTTGTGTGGATTATATCCACCAGGTCTAAAGTTTTAAGCTCCCAAAAAGGGAAGATTATACAAGCCCTATAATGCTCTACATGAGATTATAAGTAAAGAGATCCACATTCTCTACATAATTCATCTATGAGAGATGATTGTCCTAGAAGTGACAATGTATGCCCCAGAAGTGGCATGGGTACCCAATATCAATAAGCTTATTATAGCTAATGCATGCATATAAGAATGTGTGGGATCTATGATTGTTGATCATCGATGATAATTTACATTTGGTAGCTACCAAAAATCATTAAGGGCTGTATTTATGCTATACCACGTTTCATTATGTATGTCGACAAAGTATATTATTGGCCAAATTGGAAAGAGGCAATTCCAATGAAATTGAATATTTGAAACGTGATGAAATACTTAGACCTTTAACCCTACAAGTTACAAAAGGGTATTTACTAAAGTGAAGATAAATCACTACGACACAATGTCTATTTATAGATACATGAGATTATGAATATTTTCCCCTATACGAATGACAATTTTCTATAAGTACAGTGTTACATATAGCTGTTATATTGACGAGAGATTTATGGCACTTTGTCATCATATATTATGAAGATCTTAAAGACACATTGCTAAAAGCAAAACCTCAAAAGTAAAGTGTCATTATAAGCGTATTGCTTATCAATCCTCAAGGGATTCAAATACATGAATGATTCAAATGCAAGTCCATGAAAGGTTGAAAGAGCCTAAAGCTCACTCATAGAATCAAAGAGTCTAAAGCTAGCTCATATGTACTCATTTCGTTCTAGTCAACGAGATCTAAATTGCCTTAATGAGTACTATGACGAGACTACTATCAAATTCGAATTATGATTATTGTGTTGCAACATATTTTAACTTGCGCGAAGTTATGAATTACTTAGAGCTCTTGAAGAGCTTGTATGAGACATATCAATACACAAAGATATTGATGTGCAGTGTATGGCTAGGTATGCCATGATGATTTTTCAATGTTTTAAACTATACAAAGTTAAATGTGTCAATTTCTTTATATTGTTTAGCTATTACTTTGTGTATGAATTTGAGCATATGAGATTGTTTCTAACCTTATCATATGAGGTAAGGCTTATTGAAAATCGTCTAGCTTTGTTGGTATTGCTTAAACTTTGCAGGTATGAAAATTTGTGATGAGCCCCTATATGCAAAGCACACATGGTCTCACTTCAGTGATAGACACATCAAACTACTATACATGGTACATGTAGCTTATCGTATACATAAATGAGGCTTGCAACAATCAGGGGAAGATTCTCATCAGGGGGGCATCCAGAAGCATGCTACCTAGGACATATGCGCGTTGTGCTCTTTTTGTCATTCGATCAGGGTTATTTTTGTCCCACTGAGTTTTTGTTATCTGGCAAGGTTTTTAACGAGGCAACAATAAGCGCGTCCAAATTATCATTCATTGGTGGACATCCAAGGGGGAGTGTTGTAAATATTATTATCTGTGTGGCTGTCCACGTAAATACTCATTAGTTATGTACTTTGATGTAAACCCTACCTCTATATAAAGGAGGCTAATGAGACTGAATGAGAACACTTCTACTTCCTCCCAACTATTCTCTCTCCATCTTCTCTTCTACTTATAACATCCTTAAAATTTTATTGCATGTTGTAAATTTAGGGAATTTGGTTTTCTCTTTCCTCACTATCCTTAAAATGAAGATAGTTATAGGGAACCTGTTGAAGGAAAATAGGTTCATTTTTCCCTAAAATAGAGAAAAATTAAAATTGTCGGAGTTGTTAATCTTGTGTAGTAAGTGAAACACTCATTTTTTTAATCCTTTAGAGCAACTCCAACAGTTTCCCTATACTTTAATTTTTCTCTATTTAAAGGAAAAATGAGTCTTTTGTGCTCCAACAAATTTCCTATAACTAATCCCCATTTTAGGGAAAGTGAGGAAAGAGAAAATTAAATTTCTTAAATTTACAACAATCTATAAAATTTTAAGGAAGAATTATGAAGATTTTAGAGGTTGCTGTAAAATAGGGAATCTGATGGAGTTAGAGAAGAAAAAGAGGCTAAACTTTTGACTTTTGCTTCCCTATAACACAGAAATTATGAACAATTCTTAGGTTCACCCCTGGGTGAACAAGCATATTCACCCCTATTATCGATTAACTCACTTTTACTTAATAAATTTATAATCCAACGGTCCATATCTTAAATTAGCATTTAAAGATCATCTCTGTAAAAAATCAATTGAATCGGAAATCGTTTAATTATCTAATTGAATCAAATAAATGGACGGTTCTAACAATACTTACTGCTATTATGATGAACCGTCCATGTATTTCATATAAATGAATAATTAAAAGGTCTTCAATTTGATTGATTTTTTACAAAACTAATCTTTGTATTACATTATACAACTTGAATGGTTGGATTAGAAAATTAAAAAATTATTATGCGTTAATCATAAGAGATGGTGAATGCTGCTTCACCCCAAGGGGTGAACCTGAGAATTGTTCAGAAATTATAGGGAAGCTGTTGAAGTTGCTCGTTAGACCAAACAATTCTATAACACCAATTAATGTGATCGAATTACAAAAAACTAAGTTTGTGCCCTCCCCCCCCCCCCCCCCCCCCCCCAATTATTGTCAAAATAGCTACAAATATTTCTATAAAATCACATAGGTTTTTTTTTTTTTTTTTTTTTTTAAGAGGATCAAAAGATTTCACTTCTACCCCTATGGTGACTCGAACTCATGACCTCTAAGGCATTTCGTGTCAAACAAGTTTAAATTAAAAGCTGACAGAGCATAAAGGAATGTCATGTTGCCAACTTTAATTGTCTCCAAGGGAGTGACTATAATTTGACAATGCATCCGCAGTAAAGTTTGCTTCTCGAAGAATATGATAAAAAAACATAAAGAGAAAGAACTTTTGAGTTTGAGAATGTCTTGGATAACTATCTTTTAATTCGGCAATGGTGTCATAAAAGTCTAAAATAATTTCGTTTTTTTTTTTTTTTTTTTTTTTAACAAAGGGGTATCAATCCATTTAATAAATAAAAAGAGACATCAAATCCGACCCCTTCTCCCAAACTAGCAATCTGACTGCTCCGACAATCGCCACCAACACCAAATTCCGCTGTCCACTCCGCCTTTATCTACCCTGCAAGCACAGTCGTCCTCCCGGACCCAACTAAGCCAGACGAAGGTAGCAAATCATACCACGTCCATGGAGGCTCCAGCCAAGCACAAAGATCCTGTCAAGTTACACCTCCTAGAAACAATTATTCGACGTCAAGGTGCGCTGCCTAGATGCTGTCCGACGACGACATCCCAAAGACGTGTTGTCAAATGAACTGGAAAGCTCTGAAGGTTAGACACTCGTGCGGCGTGTAGAGAGAATAAGGTTGAGGGTACCTCAATTAAATTACGTTTTCAAGAGCTTTTTGTTGTTGTTGTGTGTTTTGATTAATTTGGTGTTATTTAGTTACAATTTAGCATAATTATTTGGTACAAAATTCATATGCTAACAGATTACCAATACAAACATCCCAAAAGAATAATGGAAATTCTTGGGAAAAAAAGAAAAGAAACTATATATTGATTTTTAAAAAGATACTAAATATATATATATTTATATATATAGAGGCCCGTTTTGAAGCGGACGTCCGCACTTCGCTAAAGTGCGGACGGCGACGCAGCGGAGGCGTTCCAGGCGGCTGCGGCGGCGCGCGACTTGCAGGAAGGAGGCCGGAGGCATCTCGGACTGTTCTGGGCAGCGTTCGAGGTCGGAGGAGGTCGGGGTTGCAGGTTCTGGGCAGCAACCCGACCTGCAACTGCAGGTTTTCTAGGCAGCCCTCCAACGACGTCGCCGGCGACTCCACCGACTGCAGACGGCTCCGCCAGACCCCTGGCGTCCTTCCGGCAACTCCCGCCGCTCTGTCGCTTCCCGAGCCGAGCTGCAGCAGCGCCGTCCGCACTTTAGCGAAAGTGCGGACGTCCTCTTTGGAACGCCTCCGTGTATATATATATTAAAGTAAATGTGGATTTCATTAATATGCATGTCAAGATGATCATTACTAGGAGTGGGCATAACACACCGGAAATCCGGTTACCGACCCGTCCGCACCGGATTTTCTGGCTTGGAAACCGGACCGAACAAAAACGGCGCCGTTTTGGAGTCTCACCGAACCGAACCGGTTCTTAACGGTTCGGAATCGAGTCCAGGTGTTGAACCGCCCGAGTTAAACCGCCCAAACCGAATTTTTTATTTTATTTATTTTTGAATTAATTTTAATACTTGTCTAATTATGATTGGTCACAAACCAAGCCTATGTAAGCTTGCATGCACCCGATCTCTGTAGAAACCCTAATAGGCTAATACTCTCAGTCTCTCACAACCTGGTTGCACGACCTCATTTGCCAAACTCTCTCGACCTCTCCGGCTCTCCCAACTCTCACGATCTCTCTCGACCTCTCCCAACTCTCTCAATCTCTCTTGACCTCTGAAAGATCTGCTCTGATCCCAGCTTCTCTCTCGGCCGAGAGCCTGCGAGGGTAAGCTCTCTAAATCTTTAGAATTTAGATTGATTTACTGTTCTCTTGATATTTCTGCTTGAAGATGTTTAGATTGTTCTTCTACAAAACTTATCACAATCAAAATCAAATGTTTAGATGTTTAGATTGTTCTCTTGTCATTTCTGCTTGAAGATTGTTTAGATTGGTTTCGTAGTTTCAAAAACTGATTTGGGGCTTTTTATTAAAACTCGGGTTTCGATATTCTTACTTAGGTTTTGGGGTTTCTGAGCTTCATTGTTGTTCTGGGTTTATCAGTTTCAATGTTTCATTGTGGCTTTCAAATGGTGGTCTGGGTTTGAGATGTTCCAAATTTATGTTTTTAATTTGGGGCTTCTGCTTTGTATATGCAGATTATGGAAGGGATTAGTGCAACTCCGACTCCTACAGGGACAGCAACTCCAACTGCAGATTCCTATATAAATCGGTTACCGAACCGCACCGAACCGCATTTCGGTGTAACCGAAAAATGCGGCTCAGCCCACTGAAAAACCGGTTGCGGTTCCGAAAATAGCCAAACCGCAAAATACGGTGCGGATGCGGTTTGGGCTTCAAACCGGGCCGACCGCACCGAGCCCACCCTTAATCATCACATATCTTTTTGTTGCCTTGGAAGTAAATAGATAAAAAAAGTTATGGTAAAAAAACCACTATGATACATAGGGATATACCACTTATATTTGAACTAATTAAAACAAGCCTATTTATATTTGCATAGTATATAGACAAAATACAAACTTAAGCTTGATTCTCCTTCCCTAATGGGAAGACTGAAAAATAAAGGAACAACAACCCAATAGCTCTTCTGTACTAAAAAAAGCCAGGTCCAAATGCCAACTTCAAGGCTCCAGGCACTTTTGTTCCCACTTAGGCCCACATCCAATTTGGAATTGCTTAGGATACACAAACCATTCTAGGCACCACAACTAAACTGGGCCTCAAAACTGGATTGGACATCCAACTCGATCTGGACACCAGACTGCACCCAACTAAAACTTTTTTTTTTAATCTCGGATAAAAACATAACGACGCAAACTTTGTTGAGACAAGTTTTGAAAAGAAATTCCGGATTCCAAAGCAGAAGAAGAAGAGACGCCATGCATTACTTCTTCACAAAGATATAAACTAAATCTCTATTCTGTCTGGTTTCGCTTTTGATTTCGTTCTGGTGGCAGCAGAGATAAACAAGGTAAAGCTTATCCTTCTGCTTCTATCACAGACACAAAAGACTACAACTTGGAGCTGTTTTTTGGTTATATTTAGCACTTGGGGCTTGACTCTTGTATATGCTTTTAAGTGTTTCAGATGATGAGATTCTTAAACTGGTATACACCGATGTAACTATATATTTAAGTTGGAACTGTGACTTTGATTCTTTCACAATGATCATGGAAAAAGGGATACGGCTCACTCTATCTCTACGTTTTTGTTAGGTATAAGGTACATGTTAGTGGTTCGTTTTCTTTTTGCATGTTCTAATGTCATATTGTCATGCTACTTGTTCCAATGTCACTTTCTTTTGTTATGGAAAAAAAAAAAATATAAGTAAGTTGATACATTTGTTGATTGATAATAAAGTATGTGAAGGTAACTGTGTTTGTGAACATTGATCTTCTCATTGTGTGGCTGTGGCGTGCCTGTGCCTGTGCCTGTGCATGTGGATTGTGTTCTCATTTAGTAGTAAGAATGTAAAATCTGCTTTTGTCTGTCAGTTGCACAAAATTGGACTCTGTTTTCTTGCTATTTGTAGTTATTTTGTTAAATTAACTAGCCCCACAGCCCACTCTACAACAAGGTTCAAGTCTAAATGTCTGTAATAAGATCAATAATTTATGATTCATTAGTTTTCTCTTTGTTTACTTGAATCCCTCAGATGCAAAGAGATTCACCAAAGTCCCGTTTGAAAATGAATATTGAGCTTGACAAACTCAGTAACTTACCAAGGGATGTTACGGAAAAGATTTTGTCAATTTTGCCAATAAAGGAGGCAGTGAGGACAAGTATATTATCGAGCGAGTGGAGGTACAAATGGGCTATGGTTCCAGATCTTGTGTTTGATGAACTGGGTTTCCCAGGAGTACTTTATAAGCTCGACAAATTAGTGAAAATGGTTGATCATGTGCTCTTCCTTCACATTGGTCCAATAAACAAGGTCAAGCTTTCTCATAAAGGTCTTAAGGGCACCGCAGATATTGATAGATGGATTCTTCATCTATCAAGAAATTCTATGAAAGAGTTCATATTTAAGTTTTGGAAAAAGCCTGAATACAAGATGCCTTCATGTTTGTTTTCCTGTCAAGATTTGGTTCATTTGGAATTGTGTAATTGTTTGCTAAAACCTCCGCGCACATTCAAGGGCTTCAAGAGTTTGAAGAAACTTGAAATTGAAAGTGTTACCCAGACCCAAGATGAGTTTGAAAATCTAATTGTTTGTTGTCCTCTGCTGAAATATTTGACCATGATAGATTGTCATGGTTTCACCAAGCTCAAGATTGATGCACCAAATCTCCGAATCTTTTGCCTTCTAGGTGCTTTTGAGGATCTTAGTTTTCAGAACACCTTAAAGCTTACAAGTATTGCCATTTATTTAACAGCTAATGGTGACCAAAGAAGACAGAAACCTGGCATTTCTAGCAATTTGCTCAAGCTTTTTGATCAGTGTGCTTATGTTCAAACTGCTAATATTCTTGGTTACTTTTTAAAGGTAATTTTTCATGATGGTATCGTATCATACTTTTAATTATCATATCATTTTCTTGGCTACGAACTTTAGCATATTCATTCAGTATACATATTGATTTCATCAACTTTCTACTTTCAGTATTTAGCTGTTGGTGACTTGCCGGTAAAGCGTCCTAAACCATGTCTGCATCTGAAGTTGCTTCGTATAAACATAGATTTCAATGATCTGAAGGAGGTTTTATCTACTTTATACCTTCTGAGAAGCGCCCCTGCTCTACAAAAATTATATATCAGAGTCAGTAGGCATTCAATTCAAAATTTTTCTGTTCAATAACAACTTTAAATTCACCAATTCTAATTAACGGAGCTTTATTTAATATTCTTCGAACTGTTTAGTTAAAATTGTAGTTTAAATATAGAGCTTATTAAATGTTCGAGATTGATCTGATACTACAGACCATATGTAGGTTCGTCAAGAGGGACAGGCTCTTGTGGGAGAGGTGAACTCTTGGTTAGATGGCAACCAGAATTTCCAACTCGGAAAACTGCAAATTGTGGAAGTACGTGGCATCACTAGCACCAAAGCTGTACTAGATTTCATCAAATTTCTGCTTTTAAATTCACCGATGCTCGAGAAGGTGTTTGTTAAGCCTGCATCTCACTATAGTTCTTCGGAACTATTAGTAAGGTTGAGCCAGTTTAGGCGCTCCTCAGCACTTGTGGAGATAATGCACTTGGACCCATGACCCGTCGCTGAATTCGGCAGCTGACAGAATTTTCTTACTGAAATGTGGATTTGGTACAGTCATGATTTTGTGATGCATGTTGGGTGTCTTTTGTCAGAACAATGTTTCCTAGTGCCAGTACCCTTGCATTCTAGTCTCGTTAATTTGGACAAGGAAAATTTTCAAGATTTTCAATTCTCTTAAGTTGGTCAAGAAATAAATAAATGAATAGATCGAACATGTGCTAGATTAGTTAAGAACATGTTATCCAAGGAGCAACAACATTTCGACTTTACGAAACAAATAAGCAATCAAAAAATTTAAAAACAAAATGTTGCTTTGCTATACAATCCCAGCATTTCTCTTGTTAACACCGTAACTTCTGTTTCTTGTATAAAAATCCGCCTTCACATCGACTTCATCTTCCTCAAAAGTCGAAGCCCTTTCCTCATCAATCCTTCCCATCTTCAATCCAACACTGTAGCTCCTCATCCCCATCGCATTATTCATTGTCGGTTGTCTAATACTAACATTTGGTCTTCCTCTTCTGTGCATCTCTGAACCTGCTACCTTGTTGTCCCGTTTCTCTGCATCGTTGTTCTTCTTTGACGACGCCGTCCTTAGAAGCTGCCTCAAATCCTCATCATCGTTCGAACTGGAGGAGTTGCCGCTGAAGCTCCTGGGCAACTGTGGTACTTGTGAAGCAGTGTAACCACCCACACCAGCGCCACCGCCACCATAACCCACCTTCGCAGCACAATCTTCTAAACTCTTCATGTAGAAGTTCTTGGCCTTGGTTAGAGACCTAATGGGTGAAGATATAAAGCGCATCAACTTGCTTTGCTTAGTTGCATTGCTCTGCCTCATGGTTTTGCTACTGCTTAAGTTTCTTTCTTGCAGATGCTACTGAATATGGATTTGGGAAATTTGAGTTGAAGTAGAGCAGATGTCAAATCGTATATAAAGGTGTGGGGGATTTGGGTTCTTCTAGTTGCAGTCAAACTGGGATGGCAAGCCAAGAGAAGAAAAGTCGTCATGCGTGGACTATATCAAGTTCAAATAGCACATGTGAAAGGTGAAAGCTTATACTACTATATAGTACAACAGAGCGAAGACCAAAATCCAAAGCAATGCGATGAAAGCATATAGTAAAATTAAAACTGAAGAAGACGAAGACCGGGCCTGGTCAATGACACATTTTCTGTCGTGACGAAATAAATTCTTTCTGCATTTTGCCATGTTCACCTCATTTGTGCACATTGTAGTCTTATATCGGAAGCAAAACACTCGTCTTTTTTGACCCGTTACTGCTAGTGTCAGACCAAACAATTCCATAATACCAATTAATATGTTCGAAATACAAAACATTAAGTTTTTTTTTTTTTTGAGAATGAAAGAAACATTTTATTCCAGAATAATACGATTACATAAAACGGGAATGACCGGTGGTGGACATAAGTTCCCCACTCTCCTCCCTAAGAACACCCTCAGTTACGGGTCCGTCATCCACGATGACATCCATGAACCAAAAGGGCTCAACCCCTAACCAAACCAATCGCCCCTCAACTCGGGCTACAACATAAGACAACTTCCGAGAGTCACGATAAATCCCTGCAGCCAACATTACACACAGCCACTTCCCCTTCATCAACACCGTGTCCCAATCCAACCAGACCACGTGCAAGAGCAAGTCACTACCACATTGACAACAAGAAAACACCGAGAATAAAACATGTAGTCCCCGGACATAACGCCATATCAACAGCACTTCATCCATACTAGCCCAGGAGACAAAATACATTCTCACAGCCAACCTCAAGAGGATAGATACTCCCTTCAACACCATGACCAAAAACCGCCAGACCACGTGCAAGAGCTTCTCCCCATTACTTTGACCACAAAAAAGGTAAATTGAAATCCTGGGAATGACACGATACAACCACCATACTAAGACTCCAAAACCCTAGCTCGATAGAGTAGGGACTTATTAGACTAAGCCAAAGAACTAAACCAAAAAATAAGACCCTAAAAGAAAACCAATAATACCTACCACGACCAACTATCCTCTCCAAGACCGCCACCTCCATCTGCCCGATGGCCACCGTCATCCCGCTGCAAGAGCATTGGGGGTTAACGAAACACGACCACCGCCCTCTTCGACATAGCAACTTGATGCCAACCCAGCCACCGATGATCACCCATCCAAAGACCCCATACATCAATTCAACCCCATCACCCAGTTTCAGATCTCGAACCCACAAGGTCTCCAGCCATCGCCATCTTCCAAAAACATCGCTACATAGCCTCCATAGGCTCAAAACCGTCAACCACCATCTGCCCTGATGTATTGCCCCATCTTCTTGCTGATCCCGGAGGTTCCACCATGTAATACCGCTACATCGAATGTCAAACCCAACCCAATCGCAACCCCATCTCCAAACTGCAAACCTGGGTCCCCAGTTCAGAGAAGCCCCGCTCGATCCAGCCATCAGAACAGCCCACACCTCCTTCAGAGGAGAGAGACGAAGCATGCCGGTAAAGGGTACCTGCCCATAGCACCTATGACCCCAAGAGAGCCAGACAACAGACGATCCAGATGCCCGTCCGGCTGCTCCTGCCACACACCGGCAAGGCATAACGCCGTCGCTGATGCGGGGAGGCCGCCGGACAAGCAAAATCCAATTTTTGTGAAAACCAACCCTAGCGCGTGAGGCGCGTTCCAATCTATTTTTGGTTACAAAACATTAAGTTTGTTCCACACGTTATTGTCAAAATAGCTACCAATTCTATAAAATCATATAGTTTTTTTTTTCATTTATTTTATATGTAATTTCTACAACAAGAAATTAGATACAATCCCCTCTAAGGTATCTTATATCAAATAAATCAAAATTAAAAGCTGAGAGAACATAGAGGAAAGTCATATTAAACTACCAAGACAAGAGGCGTGAGAGCTAGGGTTTTAGAAAAGTTCATTCTCTCCGTCCGGCGGCGCGTCCGGTGACGCTGTCGTCGGACGGGAATCGTTGGCTTAAGACTTGTGGAGCGAAGCTGATGGGGTTCTTAGAGCATCTCCAACAGTAGGAATTATTTTGCAGTTAAATATAGCTAAAATTGTGAAATATAGCTATTGATTTAAGAATGTTGCTCCAGCAGTAGTAGCTATTTATAAATAATATACTATATTTTATCCAATCATAAACTGACATGTGGACAAAAGAGGAGAGAGGAATATAACTTTTGCTTTAGCTATGCATGATTCTCTAGCTAAATATAGCTAGCCAATTTAGCTAAAGCTAAATTTAACTTAATAATAGCTAGTCTGTTGGAGTTGAATTTTGCTTTAAAAATAGTTATATATAGCTAAAATTTGAATTTAACTAGTCTGTTGGAGATGCTCTTAGGGACCATATTGGTTCAAAGTTTCAAGACGAGGTTGGTTGAAGGAGAGGGGTGGGGATTTGAAGGCAGCTTGTGGCGGCAGATCGCTCTGGTGGTTGTCGGTTACGGAGACAGACGTGATCGACCAGATCAGATCAGAGGTATGGGAGGCAGGGGTGCGAGACCGAGTTCCTGCTGAGTCTCTCTGCTGGCTGCTTTGGAGTGGTCGAATTGCAGAGACGAGGGAGTGGCCCGATCGCGGCTGGCATACGGTGGGAGGGCGATCTGGTCCCGCGGCGCGAAGGGAGTGGAGCGACGGAGGTAGTCCTTCTTTGCTGCGACGGGACTGGGCAAGCCGGCAGGGCTGCTGCGATGGGGATAGTGAAGCTGGACCTGAGAAGGTGCAGTAGGCTGGTGGGTTTCTGAAACCCTCCTTGGACTTGACTTTGGGCCTGGACCCTTTTGGGCCTTGCTTGTTGCCTTGTTCTATGTTTGTTTCTATTTGTTGGTTAGTTTTTCATGGTTTTTACCTTTAATAAGTAGCTACCATTTTTTGGTAGAATATAGCGGGCTTGGTCCCGGTCTGTGCACTCTGTGTGCCTTGTCTGCTCTAAGTAGGTGGCGAGTTTCTTGCATTGGCAAATGATCGCAACCTCTTAGTGGCAGTAACGTGTTTGCTCTAGGTAGGCGGCGAGTTCCTTGCTTGGTCAAATGGTCGTTGCCTCTTAGTGCAAGGTGAAACTAAGTGTTACCGGATCTACATTCCGGTGGCAACATAGTGAGAAAGCTGTGCTAGTAGAATTGATGTTTCTTCGTAATAGAGTTATCTTTCTGGTATGTCACCACAATTGTAAAGCGAATGGAGTAGCAAGTAGAGCACTCTTCGCTAGTTGGTGCTTGTTAGAATATATCATTTTAGTTGAGACTCTTGTTATTATCTCAGGAAGTTCTCTCGATGTTGATTGTAATCTGGGGTTCAGACACCATGTCCCCCCCCCCCCCCCATGTATTCTGCGGTTTCATTAATCAAGGCTTGAGAGTAGCCGCACTGGTCCTTATTCAAAAAAAAAAAAAAAAAAAAAAGAGGAAAGTCATGTTGCCAACTTTGATTTTCTTCAGGCAAGCAGCTATAATTTGACAATGTATCCTCTGTAAAGTTTGTTTCTCAAAGAATATGACAAAAAAAAACATGAAGAGAAAGAACTTTTGACTTTGAGAATGTCTTAAATAACAATTTTTTAATCCGGCAATGATACTTTTGATGGTATCACAAAAGTCTAAAATAACATTGATTTTTTTTTTTTTTGAACTAGGGGAGTGTCAATCTATTCAATAAATAAAGAGAGGCACACAATAGTACAATGCACAATAACTTACTCTTAAAGAACCCGTCAAAATTGAGTTACTGCTGCTTAGAAACTCTAGTAAAAATGTCTTGGCACCCGTACCGAACAAACAGCCAAGTGTGAAAAGGAAGATTTTGTTATCCTTCCGGTTTCCAAATCACAAACCGTGAGTTTTGAGAAGTGACATGCCTTGTCAGTAACAAATTTTTTCCTTTGCATTATACTTGTGTCTTCCCCATGCTGATAGCCTCTTCTTCGAGACTCAAGAGAGAAAAAAAGGAAGCAATTAGCCCTCTTCCTTCTTCCTGCCAACAGTATCGGCACTGGGCCTATGCCTAGGGCCTTCAAATTTTAGAACTTACATATAGAACTTGGGAGCTTCTATTTATACCTCCAAAATGGGCATTTGGACTTTTTTTTTTTTTTTTTTTAATGATAGTTGATTTTGTCAAGTCATATAAGATTACCAATAAAGACACAAAAGTGGAAATTTTTTTTTTGAAATCATTGGGAGTTAATATTGCCATTGGAATTGGAAGAACTAGGATACCCTAAGACAAATAATGGATTCAGAAAGTTCACATTTTTCCTTTGGGTTTAGTTTTCGTCATCTTGGGAAAATCATAGCCACATTAACCTCTGCTTATGAAACTTGCATTGGGTCTAGAAGGTTGTACCATTTCTCATACTTGATTCCAAGAAAAAGAAATGTCAGTAAGGCAGTTGGCCATGCAATTTATACTATTGAAATTAGTAAAGCGTCTTGCACTATTTCTATATAATTCTTGTTTTCTTTTAAGTATGAACCATGTTCATCTTCCCAGATGGAATGTTATTTGTGACAACATCCTTATGTTTATTGATTAACACCTTAAAGGCAACATAAATAAGGAATTATAGCATTTGGTGAAATCTAGGGGTGTGATCAAAATTTTGAAAATGGGAATGGAATGGAGGTGTGAGAGGATCCGGCTCCTCTAAAGTGAGGAGGGTGTGAATTTACTTCAATTTCATAAAATCTAGATGCTCCATATAATCTAAGAGTCATAACATTTGACACATCACTCAATCACAAATTTTTGAGATCTTAGATTAATAATAGTAACTCGCCGTTAACTCCAAAAAAAAAAAAAAAAAAAAAAAAAGAACTAGGGATTTGACGTGATATTTCTCCTGTGCATCACTGGTTCACTGCTGCGTTTGGCTTTGTGCTTCCATAGAAACTCATCCGTAGTTGAAGAATAAATCTCTGAAAATCATTGAGGTCTTTATAAACACGATCTTAGTAATATACACAATTATAGAATTCTAATGATAAACAAGATTGAGGTGTTGATAACTTTGAGTTCTCTCCTTAATCAAGAAGAATACTAACTCTTTATTAATGTTTGATTGAATCAAATTGCACCACAAAGTTGAATTCATAAGTCCCTTCGATTGCTTTGCAGCCTTTGGTGATTTTTTCGATTTGCGATTTAAATTCATTAAGATAAATCCCAGATGATTGAATCCAATTAACAAGGGTATACGGATCTGCCAATGCTTCTCCAAATCCCAGAGCCAACAGTCAAAACGATCACCTCCACCACACTTTCGGAATCGAAACCATAACCAATTTACACACATTACTCACAGGACTAAACCCAAATCCACAAACAAATTTACAATATCCCCATGTATTACACCACTCTGATTAGTTATTGGTTGAAACACTTCTGTTTGTTTCAAGTTATTAATGGCATGGTGAATTGGCGAGACACAAACTACATGAGTATCAACTATAGACAATCTTCCATGGAAGAAAGAGCAAATGCAGCACGCACTAGAGAAAGACATGATTTTTTTTTTTTAACCCAGAGTTAACGACAAATTATTGCAAGTTAGATTAAAACTCCAAAAATTGGTGGTAGAGTGATGTGTCAGTTGTTAGAACCCTTAGATTATATGGAGCGTCAAGATTTTATAAAATTGAAGTAAATTCACACTCTCCTCACTTTAGAGGAGCCGGATCTGTGTGAGAAGCAATACTCTAAGTTCTCCTGATCTGTTATAGAAATCTAATGCATGATGGTTAAGGGGTTAGCTACGTGTTAAAGAAAGCTACAATTTGGTCTGGTACTGGAAACTGGTGAAGTTTGTTTATGAACTTCTTAAAAACTTAGAAAATTGGGTAGATTAAAATTTTAAACACAGGTTGTTTATATTGTATTTTGTTCCTGTTTGAAAAATTAGAGATGATCTTGTTATCATCACTTTTCCTTTGCTTCCCACATGCACATGACTGAATCCATATATGTATATGTACTGCCCAGATATACAATGATGTAGGGAGCTCTTCGAGTGCTGTTAGTCAGAGGTTAAAAGGGTAGATATTATCAAAGGTAAAATAAGATTGTGAAATGTTCAAAAATTGAAGGAACACCACAACAATTGTGGCAACAGCCACACAACTATTGCCATGAAATGATTGAATGGTGGATAATGGGGTCATATCCATTGTTCTTGAACTGGTTGGTGTCTATATCTCCCACGTACAAACCATTGAGGGTTGCTATGTATTATTTTATATTTGTGAAAGTCTTCTCTACTAAAAACAGTGACTGGGCCCAATTTTAATATAATTTTTTTACATTTTCTATTATTTTCTTATTGAGTGGGTGTTTTCTTTTTATATTAAACTTCATGAGTAGGTATTGTTTTTATTTGTTTTACATTAAAATTGAAGAGACCCAACTCCATGTTTTCCTTACTTTAAGTATATTTGCCTCAAACTCCAAAAAAAAAAAAAAAAATGTATATTTACCCCTCATGGAGTCTTGGTCTTATACTGACCTTCATTTTGATTGGACCACACAATTAAGGACTCAGAACTAGAGAGGATAGGATTATAAGAAAAAAAAGTAGCATAGTTATCCAACTAGCATCAAATAAAAAATGCTCTCTCTTTCTCTCGAGAGAGGAACCCTAAGGCCGCAACTGGCCTTGATCGGCGGCGCTACAAATTTCTTGACTCTCGATAGAGAGGTTTCCCGGCTGCGTAGTGGCTCGGTAATTTGGATTTGGAAGGGTGGCGACGCTTCTCTTTCTTCTCCCCTACTTGGCGACGACGGCGATTGGCTTCGACGGTGTCCCATGATGTTAGGTTTGGATCGGGTTCGTCCTTTTGGTGGATCGAAGCCTCTGATGGCGGTCAGCTTGGCTGCGAAGGTGCGAGACTTCTCGCCTTCAATCTCATAGGTGTTAAGCGAAGTGAGGCCTTTTGCTTTGGGCGATGTCGGATGAGGACTCGATGATGGCAGGGCTGCTCAAGTCTATCTGGGTTCAGATTCGATCGAGTGCACCTTGGCTTCTGTCTCTGGGAACATCGGCTTGGATTTGTGCGTTGCCTCGGGGGGGGGGGGGGGGGGGCTATTCTTAGTTATTGGGATCTGTTTCTCTTGATGTCAAGGCAGGCGGCGGCTGTGCAGTGGCAGTGCTGAGCTAGAAGCAATTGTTGTAAGATGGCAACGATACCTTGGCATGAAGGCCACAGATCATAGGTTGTTTCAGCTCAATGTCTTTGATTGGCGTGACTTTTGTAAAGTAAAGAAACTAGATGAGGCATAGGATGCAATCAGGGTAATCATACTTACCTACTTAAGTGTTAGTTTATAATTTTAACCATGACATTCTTATCAGTTTAAAGTTTAATCATTTGTAGCTCCATAATTTAATAACATTTTTTGTATATGTGTAATATTAGAGAACTCTTGATTGGTCGGACCCCGAAACTCAAAAGAAGAGTGGGAGGATAAGGTTTATGGTCGAGAGGAAGTTGAATGATCGTTGGAAGACATTTAAGGCGAAACTCCAGAAAGTATGGTATACCCCAAATGTTGGCACTGAAGAGAGTTTTAAATGCAAAGATGGGAGGGTAAGCAAAAAGCAATGAGTTGCACTAGTTAACCATTGGGAAGATAAAAAGGAACATGTATGTCTATGGGATGCATAATGTTTTGATATGGTTGTGAGATATTCGTCCTGAAACATGAACTTTACTGCTATAACTGTGCACTAGAAGCAAGGACTGAATATATCTATGTTTAATGAAATCTGCAAAAGTATGGGGTAGTTTATAATTTACCTTACTGTAACATATTGAACCTTGATGCAGTGGTGTTCTATTGTGAACAAGCAGAGTTGGGCAAAGCGTAGGATGATGCACACAACTGACACAAAGACATTTGCAGAGGTCAGGAACAAATATGCAGGTCGTTATGTTATTGAATAGCCATACATATTGAATTAATCTGCAAAGTGTTACATATAAGAGTCTATGTTTTCTCTATATATGAACTCAGTCACTCTAGCAGCAACAGAGAACGTATTAAATTATAAGTATCTACTGTGAGAGAATGTAACTAGCATGTCTTAATCTGTGGTAATTAGATTCTTGGTTCATATGTATGTAGAAAAAAGAAAATGGAGGTGTAAACCCAGACCGTTGCACAATGTTTGAGCTTACCCATGTTCACGACTCTGAAAAACCTGATGAACCAAATTCTAGCCAAGCTATTGTAAGCATCAAATATGACATATTATTTTCAAGTTCTTAAGCGTACTCAACATTGATATTGTACTTACTGTACCACAGTGCTCTGAAGAACTGCAGCAGCAAGTAAATTACTTTCTATCTTATCATGTGTGATGTTTTGTACTATGCTTGTTCTTGCTATGAACTTCACATGATTGGTTTTAGTAATAAGAGCTTCTTTTTTCATTAGTTCCACTGGGTAATACTGTAGGACAATATGAACTACATTAGTGTACAAAAAGCTTCCCAGAAACTTACTAATATAATAATATATGTCAATGTAAAAGATAACAGATGACTGAGTAAACTTGCAACTGTATGATATTGCCTACATGTTTTAGTAAGTTTATTGGATGTTACCTTTGGTCATGAAGCATGAATGACCTAGCATTCTGAGACAACTTTATTGATTGCAATTAAGTTATAGAACTGTTGTATATTCTCATGCTAAAACATGTCAATGATCCATATAGAGAATTAACCAAGAAGTAGAAAGATTTGTATTGAATTTGTGCCAGCCCCTATATGTTTGCAATTGGAATTTGGGTAAGCTCACATCTCTTATTGTAAGTGTCATTTAATATTTGACTAACAGCTTTGTTCGTGTATCATCTTCATACTTTATGTTTATAGACAGATTTTGTAGCAGTTGGAGTTGTTGGAGCCTTAACGTGAAGTTGTAGTCATAAGCCATTTAGTTCAACTGGGGCTTAATTTAGACAAGTAAAGATGTACCAATGTATTCCAATTAGTATAGAAGGATAAATTCTTATTAGTACAAGGCATGTACCCATGTTTTAGTATTAAGAGACTACTATAGTATTTTTATTTATCAATTTGATATTTTTAGTATTTTCAGTGGTTGTTTCAACAAATAATTTTTTTATATAATTTTTATGGATGAAGACACGCACAATGAAACAAAGGTGGCTTGTACATATATTATAATATATTAATTGAATATGTTGGTAGCAATTTCAATTACATGGGCCCACCAAGTCACAAACTAAACATACGTGACTTTTTTCTGCCATAGCAACCGGCCTACAGTGCACTGACTCAAACATAAGTGGCTGCAGCGTTGCTTTTGCAGATAGGCACGTTTATTCGTGGGTAATTAGTTGCTATTGGGGTCAAAGGCACGCACAAGTGATGTGGCTTTTGCTCAAATTTCCACCACTGGAAGTTCAACTACCGATTTTGGAGGTATGAATATAACCTCCTAAAAAAAATTTAATTTTATTGGACAATGGGCATTTTGGGAAGATTAGGGAGGTGTAGATAGCATATTGATTATTTATAAAAGTAAGTTGGAGGTCTATTAATTGGACCTCCCCACATACCAATTTTGGAGGTATGAATAGAGGCTCCCATAGAACTTTTGTAAAAAAAAAAAAGAAAAAAAAGAAGAAGAAGAAGTGAATAATTAATTATTAGATCCATTGTTAACTCTTACTTACCATATTCTCCCATTATTTATTAAAGGATCTAATATTACTCTACTTATCAGATTTTATGGGCTCAAATTACGATTTCAATATTTTTTTTTCATTTTTGTGAATCCAATTTGATTTTTCACTTTTCTAATTAACTAAAATATAATTCATTAGAAAGAAAACTAAAATATAAAACAAAAAACTTTTCAACAAAGGGAAATTATCAGATTTTAGCCTGACTAGGCAAATCAATCACGTTTTTCTTACCTTCATTTTTTATGGCTTTGTTTTGATAGGCAAATCTCTTCAACTGTCTCTCTCACATTATCTAGTTCATCTAACTTTCATCATAACCACATGGTGTGGTGTGCTGGTCGAGCGGCCTAGTCTGGAACCCTCAGGTCTAGCGTTTGATTCCCAGCTCCATCTCGTGGCCAGCAGATTTGAGTGACCTTTGCTCGTTAACACGAGGGTTCGTGCGTCTGCGGTGTAGTGATTAGTCTGGCAAAGCTGGGATACACTGCATGGGTGTGTGTGTGGTTCCTATTGACGTCCTCCCCCTCAAAAAAAAAAAAAAAAAAACAACTTTCACCATTACTAAAAATGGTTATATTTAGAGTAGCCAATCGTGCACTCTTTGTTAATTGGTGTATGTTAGAATACATAGATTTTGTAGAGACTCTTGGTATTATTTCAGGATGTTCTCTTGATGTTGATTGTAATTTGGGGTTCAGGCCTTATGTCCCCCCTTGTATTCTGCAGTTTCATTAATCATGGCTTGAGGGCAGCCGCACCAGCCCCCATTTCAAAAAAAAAAAAAAAAATGGTTAACCTACTCCCAACTTTCTACACCGGCACCAACTCCCACATGTGCTACTGAAACAATAATTCAGTAGCTAGCTACTGCCCTTTCAATTCTTTATTGTTGCCATCCCCCCTAAAATATATTTGAAGCTTTGCTTCCAATGACTCCCATTAACACAATTTCTAAGAAATGGGTTCCAAAGCAAGCTCACTATGCTTGCATTTCTTGCTTATACTGCTTCTCTCCGGCACTGTACTCTCAGTTCATTGGCCTGTAAAATCTCTGCCTGGCTACTCCGGTGATTTGCCCTTCAACCTTGAAACCGGGTAAGTGTATATTGCTACATCAGTATTTCGAAGTAACATTAATTCACATTTTTATCATTACTGAGACATGTACATGTAGATGATCGACAAACAATGTTGTATTCAGGTACATTAGTGTGGATGGAATCGAGTTCTACTACTACTTTGTCGAGTCTGAAGGGAACCCTGGAGCTGACCCTGTTTTGCTTTACCTCAATGGAGGCCCTGGATGTTCGGGTTTAAACGGATTCTTCTACCAAATTGGTAGGTATTCATTTCTTCTACTAATTAATGTTTCTTGTTTTGTCATTGTGCTTATGTCTTAAGTTTACGCCTATGATTCTTACCATCTTGTGCTTTTTCATTTCTAGGCCCGTTGAAGTTCAACATTTCAGATTACACCGGGGGCTTACCAACATTAATGTATGAACCAGAAACATGGACAAAGGTATGCAACAATTTGATATCGGTAGTTTTTGCCCGCACCATCGATTTAAACAAGATTTCACCAATTTAAGCTCTCGATCGATCATTCTTACATGAAACTGACACATCAAAATAGATTTAACATCATCTGTACTTTTATTTTCCTATTGATGCAGACTGCCAGTATAATATTTTTGGATGCACCTGTTGGTACTGGTTTCTCATACGCCAACGACAGCGGAGCTTGGACCACAACAGATACACAAGCAGCAAGCCAGTACAATGACTTTTTGAGAAGTGTAGGTGTACTTGTCTAACTTTGATATAATGATTACAGATTGACCGTGTTTTTACATTAACTGTTGTTTTATTTTGGTTAAACTGTGATGCAGTGGATAGATGAACACCCGGATTTTGATACAAACCCAGTCTACATTGGTAGTGATTCATATGCTGGAATAAATCTTCCCATCCTTGCTCAAGATATAATCAACAGTAATCACAACCTACTCCTTTGTTAATCTTTTTTCCAATTATGATAACGCCTCGAAGTAGCACCTGTGGACTCGTTTTTCTTGTTATTGATTGATTTGCAGGCAATGAAGCCGGAGTCGAGCCAACCATATACCTCAAAGTATGAGAATGATCGCATTTCAATTGCCCGTCCGCTTGGTTAACGCTTTTTATATTGAAAATTGGATAACATCACATATCTGATTGTTTGATATTTACAGAATTTTGATAATATATCGAGTAATTAATAGTTCAATCTTTTATATGATCCTAGGGAATGGTACTTAGCTGTCCGCATACAAGTACTGGTATTGAAGCAAATTCCAAAGTACCTTTTGCCCATAGGATGGCTCTAATATCAGATTCAATGTACGAGGTAGGAAGTGATCAAAATAATTAGAGAAAAATTCAGCTACCCTCCCCAAACTATGTTGCCAAGGCCAATTTGATACCCGAACTCTCAATAGTATCAATGTGATACCCAAACACATATTTTGACATCAACGTGATACTTCCGTCCAAAACTTGTGATGGTTCCGTTAAAAATGATCACGTGTCGTACATGTGACTAGATTTTAAGGGCAAAGTCGTACTTTTACACCAATTTTGTTATATATATATATTTTAAAAAAAAAGATATGCTTTTCATCTTCAACTTTTTTTTTTTTTTTTTATCACCATTTTAACACTTTCCCATTCACGAGACTACAAACAACATTCTACTGATTTTTAACAACTTCACCAAGTAACAGATCCAAGTTACCAAGTATCCAAACTTTTTTTTTTTTTTTTCAAAGTCAAAGCAGTAGCATTACCACATTTTGTATCTTACACTCAATTAACTGCTATTCCATATAGAACGACAGAATTACATTCATCACAATCTGCTTGGTGGCAAGGGTGATATAGAATTCACCTCACCATCATAACAAAGTTACAGAGTTTCCCTTTGCATCCTACATCCAGATAAATTTTTTTTAAAACAAAAACTACTGCATTTTGGCCACAGGTTCAAGTGCTTCAACAGTAACCACACTGTTTCCTCTGATCACCACCATGCCTATGCCAGTCTTTTCATCACCATTCACTTCTACAGTGTTATCAACCACCAGATTCATGAACTGGTCAAATCCACGCAAGGTTCCAACAATCATTCGGTTTGCATTTAGCTTGATTTGAAGCTTCTTGTCCATGTACTTCTTCAGATCCGGGGGCTGACCTGACCTGCTCATGGTGAAGGATTAGAGAGAGAGGTTTTGGGTGAGGAAGGATTCTTCTTTACCAGATTTGGAAGTTAATTCCAATTACTGCAATTCACCATCAACAATCATGTAAACACCTTTTCCAGTTTCAACTGAAATTAACCCAGCAGCTTCCTCTCCTCCAACACTCCAAAAACGCAGAAATCCACATCCATTAACCATCTGAATTCCTTATTTCGATTTCAGTCGAAACTGACCCAGTAGCTCATTTCTTCTCCAAAGCTTCAATTTTCCAGATTCCACAAACCTCATATTCCAAATCAGAGAGCAGTGAATTAGGCTTTTCGATTCACAATGACTCATGGCATTATCCAAAGGGAGAGGACGAAATATAGCTTACCGAAAGAAAAAGGTAAGTCGGTGGCTCTCACGGCGGTGCTGGGTGGCTCCGGTCGAAATCGGAGGTCCAGGTTATGGGCTATTGGTGGGTAGTAAGGCGCTGATTCCATTTATGGAGGTGGTTTAGCTCGATTTGGACTGGAGGTTGGAGAACGAAGGCATGCAGATTCGATGCCATCGGCGGTGGTGTGTACGGCGATTTTCCACCGTCGGTTGGGGTAGCTGCCTTTGGGTTTTGATCGAAATTGGGAGCTGGTTCGAAGGATGGTGGTGGTGACGTGAGGTGGTAACCGGAAGTTGGGTTTCCCGGTGATGGCAGAGAGAAGGAGAGCGGAAGAGAGAGGTCAGGTCGGGTCGATGCGGAAGAGAGAAGATGAAGAAGAAGGAAAAAGAAAAAGAAAAAAAAAATGAATTAACAAAAGAAAATGGTAAATTGGTCTTTTTCTTTGTTTTTGGTCTTTATGTGCTTGACACGTCACTTTTTTAACGGAACCGTCACGAATTTTGGACGGAAGTATCACGTTGATGTCAAAATATGTGTTTGGGTATCACATTGATACTTTTGAGAGTTCGGGTATCAAATTGGCCTTGGCAACATAGTTTGGGGAGGGTAGCTGAATTTTTCTCAAATAATTAATTACATTTTTCCTTTCTAGTAAAAGTTTCCTAGGCAGGGTAGGAACAACATGTTCATTATATGTTTACATAATTACCATTGGTGTTTTCAGTCCGCCAAAAACAGTTGCAATGGGGATTATGCGGATACAACCACTGCAGCATGCATAGAAAGTCTCAGTGCTATAACCGAGGTTTGCAAAATCCTTGCCTTCGTCATCCTCGTCATCCTCATTGTCTCTTTTTACATTTTATTTGTTTAATGGGGTTCGTTTACTACTAGTAGTGTGATCCTTTTACATAATGTGCAGTGCATTGCTGAAATAAGTGGAAGCAGTCCTTTGGATCCCGATTGCACTCTCTTGTCCCCGAAAGAAAAGGAAGAAAAAGCGGCCAGAAGATCTCTCAGACAAAACCCCATCAGGAGTTCATTAAGCCTACCATCATCAATTACAAACAAACAAGATTTTTATTGCCATGTAAGTTTCTCTCACGCTGTGTGTTAATTTACCTCTTTGTCACGGCCTAACCCGAAGGAAGACCACATTAGTCGAATTGAGGTGTAAATCGCATCTATATTACAGAAGATTTGTTCTATAATTAGGATGTGGAATAACCCCACCTTGAGAAATGAAAATTTTCCAAGGTTTTATGTGTTTGGACACAAAAAAGGAATACAACATTAATGGTTATATCTGGATATTATTTCCTCAATTTATTTGGCAGAATTTCCCTTATTTGCTTTCGGATGTATGGGGAAATTATGAAGGAGTCCAAGAGGCTCTTCATATTCGACCGGTAATTGTTTTCTAATCTCAGAACTCTGGCTTAATATGCTGTATTTACTCTTGATTCTCATTCATAAAAAACTTTCATACGTCAAAACTGAACAAAAATTATCTGATAGGTCAAGCCCTTGATTAAGATTTTGCTTTTAATGTTGTTATATCTTCATTTCAACAGGGAACTGTTAAAATATTTTTTAGGTGCAACCTTAGTCTCTCATACACTTACGACACCTATGATGCTGTCGCTTATCACAAGAATCTTACCGAAACAGGCCTGCAATTACTGGTTTTCAGGTAAGAAATCACGTATAGTTAATAATTTGAATGTTAGGTGCAGATCATTGTTAAGTTTTCTGATACAAAGTTTTGTGTTCTCACAGTGGTGACCATGACATGAATATTCCACATAATGGTATTGAGTACTGGATAAGCACACTAGACCTCACACTCGACACGGATTGGCGTCCTTGGTTCGTTGATGGTCAAGTCGCAGGGTGAGTTTAATCACATCATTAAGTTCATATGTCGCATTTAAAATTCAAAATTTCCAACCAAAAATTTTTGTATATCATACAGAGAGAGTCTTCAGTAAAATGGACGGGTGTACAATGTAATTGTATTGTAAGAGCAAGAGCTTATAACGGTGTCTTATCCTGAAGTAATTGCATTCTTCGTACTAATGCTGCAATATATATTGTTTTAGGTACACAAGGAGGTATACAAACGATGGATATCGCCTGACATATGCAACTATTAAGGCAAGAAAACAGTTATCTTTAGCTTCTTCTGATTTCTCCGTTTCTTCCAGATTTCTTATTTATATTGATTTGTGTTTTAAAGAAAGAGAATTCGGGAGAAAATTGAGATCTTTTTATTGATAATAAGAGTCTCTATTTATAGAGGATTACAAGTACAATATTTTTGAGTACAAGTAGGAATAGTCTAATCCTATTACAACCAGGCTATTTGGACTAGGCTCACAATATCTTGATTTCTTGCAATGCCCCCTCTTGTGCCGTCCAAATATGACATTGTAGACGTCGATAGTGCTCCTCATGTTGCCTCATTAAAAATCTTACCAAGTAACAAAATCCCACTAAGACAAAAACAACCTCGGTCAAAGGGGAAAAAGAGTACAACACACTCTTCATATTTTGAGAACATAGTGTCAATATCAAATCTCCCCACCCCCCACCACCCCAACCCCCCCTGCCTGCCATAACATCTTCCCCTGATTACTACAATCATGGGAGTTCGGATAATTTTTGTAGCCAATGTTGCCTACATGTTTCTCGAATGTGGATTTAGGCAATGACTTACTAAAGTCTACCTTATCATCCTCAGATCGGACTTGATTCACTTCTATCTTGAGGAGTGTCGTTTGTTGTTGCTAGTTGTAGAAGAACTTAGGCACTTGATAAAACCTTACTTTTTGTTCAATGCAAGTGGCATTTTCCTCATAAATGCACGTAGCAGGTTTATCTGTGGTAGATTTCAGGCCACATGTATCTCGAACATGCATAATTATCGACTTAAGCCATATACATTCATGAATGTCTTCATGAAGAGCTATAATCTTTGCATGATTCGAAGAAGTAGTGACAAGGGTCTGTTTAGTAGACCTCCAAGGTATTGCGGTGTTTCCCATGATAAACCCATAACCAGCTTGAGAACGACCTTAATATGGGTCAGAGAGATACCTGGCATCAGCAAAACCCATCAAAACATCATTAGAATTTTGATGGAGGGATAATGCATGCCAGCCGGCAGCTTTAAGATATGTGGAATCTGATTCCATCATATCAGACTTGGTTTTCTCTTTGCAGGAATAGAATAAGCCCATATCTATATTACTCTTTAGGTATCAAAAGATCTTTTTTACACCAGTCCAATGACGTAGCGTTGGCGCGTTGCTATATAGCTAACAAGTTTACAACAAATGAGATATCTGGTTTTGTGGATTGTGTTAAGTAAACTAATGTGCCTATTGCACTTAGATAGGGAACTTTAGCCTCTAATCCGTCTTCCTCATGATCATCCTTAGGACGAAATGGATACTTTTTAGGGTTAGGGGTTCGGACGACTATGAGAGTGCTAACAGGCTTGACTTTATCTTCGTTAAAGCACCTAAACATCCTTTGTGTGTAAGCCAATTGATGAATCAGAATTCTATTAGTACAGTGCAAGTTCTAAACCTAGACAAAACCGTGTTTTTGCCAGATCTTCAATCTCGAATTCAGATTTCACGTGCTCTGCGGTTTCCTTTAACTCATCTAGAATCCCAATTAGGTTATTGTCATCAATATATACTGCAACAATAGCAAACCCGGAACTTATTTTCTTAATGAAAACACATGGGCTTAATTCATTATTGACATATCCCTTCTCAATCAAGTAATCACTTAGACGGTTATACCACATTCATCTGGATTGCTTTAGTGCGTAAAGTGAGCATCTTAGCCTTACTTAATACGTGCTCCGTGGTTGATTTATGCATTTTTCATTCGCCTATCGCGTAACAATTAACACGGTCATCAAAGATGGGAAATATTTACGTCCCGGTTTATTTTACCTCGGGGATTACGAGCTAGCTAAGAATCCTTTGGTTCTAGGTCACTGAAAATCACAAATAAAAATAGAAAAAATGCTAAACAAGGCACCGAGCCTCATTCAAGCATGACTTTGCATCACACAAAGTCACATAGACGGCCTTGCACCAAGCAAGGCCTAGATAGGGCCGTGAAACACACAAAAGTGCTTGTAATGCTCACGCCCACATGGATTTACAAATGAATGGTAGTGGGAAAGTCACAATGTTTTTGGATTTTCATAAATGATAAATAAACTAACTAACTACGACATAAAAATAAGACAGATAGAAGGATGGGATGCATCGCATCAAGGGTCACCATGGAATTCAAGGTTCTCCACACAAATCTAAAATCACATGGAATGATGATGATTAATTCAAATGATGCTTCAAATGTTTTGTCGGATTTCCATTTAGCATTAAGAGGTCGAAAAGAAAGCTAAATTGATTGTCATAAAATAGTAGTAGTCAAACCCTAAGCAAAAACAAGAAGAAGAAAGAATACTTAGTTTTTGGCTACCCTATTCTAGTCTCAAACCTTATGCCTTGTTAGGGCCACAAGTGCTCAAAACTAAATGCTTTATGTTTCGACAATCGATTGTAACACACTCTAGCAACTATCACCACAAATAATAAGGTCGAAAAGAGTACTTGTGATAACAATTACCCTACCTAACAATTCCGAATACTATTCCGACAATCAAGGGTAATAATACTCAAAATTGGGTGACTTGAGAACCACAATCTAAGAAATCCAAATGGAAAATAGAGATATGCAATGGGCAAACACCACACTCATGCCATAATCTAAATTGAAATATAAATTCCCCAATTTAATATTCCAATTCCAACACACCAAACATAGATTAAGGAGGGGAAAACCTAAATCATACATCTAGAGTGAAGAAATTAAAGCAAGAGTACACAAATCATATGAATAAACATCAATTTTATTAATTCCTCAACAAAACCATACAAAACTAAACTTGGGTTTCAAAACCCTAAAACCATGAGAGGTCACACACAAGTATATATCAATACACATCAAACAATACCATAAGCAAGAAATAAGAGAGAGAAAGAAGAGGGAAAGAGAGGAGAAATCCATGAAATTTAAGGCAAAGCTTGTCACTAGCTATTGCCATAACTTCATGGCTTCTCTTGCTACCCTTATGAAGCCATGGTGTAGAGATGGTGGCCTAGATACCGGAAATGTGTGTGCCTCCTCCTTGTGCAAGCTTACATGTGAAGAATGGGGGATGAAGAAGAGAGGAAGAGGTGAGAAGGGAGAGAAGTCCCAAATTCGGCCAAAAGGCCTAGGGTGAAGAAAAATGGGTCTTAACCTTGTGAAATGTGTGTGCAAAGGTTCTTAAATACCCCCTAGGGTTCAAGGGTCAATATTAGACTTGTACCCTAGATCCAAGGGCTCAAAAACAAGTAGAAAAATGGTAAAATAAAAAGACTAAAACAACCTAATAAAAATGTATAGAATTAGAAGATTAGAAAA
Source organism: Rosa rugosa (assembly GCF_958449725.1). Classification (NCBI taxonomy): domain Eukaryota; kingdom Viridiplantae; phylum Streptophyta; class Magnoliopsida; order Rosales; family Rosaceae; genus Rosa; species Rosa rugosa. Next base: position 5,380,106 of record NC_084822.1, read on the forward strand.
CATTTTGGAAAATAAAAAGAAAACCGGAGGGTAAAAGTGTAAGTGAGTGTGTGTCTAGTGTGAACACAAATAAATATCTCCATCCACATGTGTGATGTGTGTGAGGTGTGTGGTCCACCACTCGTAAAGCCATGGATTGATCGGGCTCTCGCTGGAGTTTCCACACAATTCCATCGGAGCTTTTCGGTAATTTCACTTCTTTTGCTTCCAATTCACTCCTTTCAATTTTGACTTTGAAATTTAAATACAAAGAAGTAATACAAATGGGCTTGGGTCTTCACTTGTGTGCTTCTTTGGTCTTGGGTCTTGGACTTCATGCTATCGGGCCAAGTTGACTTGGTTGACCCGATGGTCAACCATTTGACTTTTTGTCCTTTAGTCGGAAGTTGACATTTTGCTCAAATTCGCTACTTCTTTCGTCTTTTTCCTCTCTTGACCATAATTTCCTACAAATGAAGAAAACAAAGTAATACTACGAAATAATGCTTGAGTATTCGCTAATTTCAAGGTAATTAGGGCTAGAAACACACGTACATTGCGTGTGAATCAGTGGTCGAGATATACTTGATTCAGCCAATTGAAGTCCATTAAGGACCTTCAAATTTATCTATGTTTCTAGATCCCTATAGAGATATGCTGTGATTTCATCCATAATCTGCATGTTCAATTTTTCAGAAATTACCAAACTGATAAAAAGGTGCGGAACGTTATAACGTCCATTAGGGGAGAGTATATCGTAGTCGATTCTAGGGCGTTGATTGAAGACTTGCGCCATGAGGTGAGCTTTGTACCTCACAATCTCGTTTTTTTCATTACTCTTACCAACGAAGACCCGTTTATGTCCAATAGGTTTTACATTAGGGGGTGTCGGTATCACCGGCCCAAAAATCTCTTTTCGCTTGTGAATCTAATTCAGCTTGGATTGCAGATTTCCATTTAGGCCAATTTTCTCTACATTGACATTCATCAACAGAGTGATAGTGAATCTAATTCAGCCTGGATGGCATCTTTCTATTTAGGCCAATTTGTTCTACGTTTACATTAATCAACAGAGCGGAGTTCAATATCATCTGAATCAATAATTTCACGCGCAACAGAGTATGCGAATAGATCATCAATAATGATGGCATGTCGATCCCACGACTCATGTACACTAGTGTAATTAACAAAGATCTCTCTATTCTGAGGAATTAGTTCTAATGCTGAAGCTTCCCCCAACGATGTCTCTTGGACATAATCATAATCTAGAATATCCTCATGGGACAGATTTTGAGCATCGATGATCAGTGGATTAGATTGTGCCAAGTTTTCTTCTTTCCTAGAACGAGTATCCATCAAACCCACGAGCTACCCACGATTCCTGGCGGGGGCCTTAACCTGTATTGCTGTCGTGGTACCATCTATGGCGACGACGCCGTGCCCAATTCTTCTTGGGTGGCATTAAGTGTCATTGTAGGGTTGTCTATCCTTGTAGGCATATTTGCAGTCGGTATTTGTGATCTCGTCACACTAGGGATGTCAGAAAATACATCAGGCAATGCATCTGCTACATTCTGAAGATCCATAATTCTCCGCACTTCAATGTCAAACTGTGCTGTTTGGGGATTAATTAGATGAGAATATGTGAGGACAGACCAAGACAATTCCTACCGTTCCTGTTGAACGTTGACGTTCTTATCTCCCCTTAACGACAGGAAGACTGTCTCATCAAAGTGACAATCCACAAATCTAGGGATAAAGAGATTACCTGTCAAGGGATTCTAAATAGCAGATAATGGATGGAGAATCATATCCAACATATATACCCATTCGTCACTGATGACCCATTTTGGTACGTTGCGGCGGTGCATTTGGCACATGTATCGCGCACTCAAATATGTGTAAGTGCGAGACATCAAGCTAGTACCAAGTGACCAACTGTAACGCAGAGAAGGGTTGAGTGCCTGTGGGTCATAGAGGAATAAGTACAACTACGGGCAAAATTGCATTGCCCCAAGCGAAAATTAGAAGGTTGGTGCGAATTACCAACATTCGAGCGACCATTTGCAATCTTTTAGTGGTGGCTTCCGCAAGACTATTCCGGGTGTGAACATAGGAGACCAGATGTTCAACATCAATCCTAATGGACATGCAATAATCACCGAAAGTATTTGATATAAACTCTTTAGCATTATCCAGACAAATTGACCTAATAGGATGATTCGGATGCTAGGAGTTTAGTATAAGCAACATTACGTGTGGACAAGAGTGTGACATGTGACCAGCATGTTGGCGTGTCAACTAACACCATAAAGTATCTAAAGAGGTCCATAGATATCCCATTGGATTATGTGTAAAAAGAGGATAAGCTCTTTTGTATCTTTTCTGTAAGACGGTCTCGATTATGATTTCCCTAAGAATATGCTTTGCAAAAAGAGTGTTCGGCCTTAGAGGCAACTGATGAGGATTTCGGTTAGGCCATGGCGCCACTATTGGTGTTAATTAGAAGCATAGTGGGAGACTATGGTGCTACCTTTAGCATAAAAAATGGATGATGGCGCAAGAGCATGGCAGCGGCGACAACCTGAGGCGCAATGGCTGTTTCGAGGGTCTCCATGAATCAACTTTTAATTCTTGTTTTGTGTAGCTCAAAAGAAAGGATGTCTGTGTGAAGCCTTAAGAATATGGATCATCATTATCACGACCAGGATAACCTAACCTATTGCGCCAAAGCTTATATGTGTCTTGATCTCACAAGTCATCTCTTAAGACATTGTTAGATTCAATAGCTCAAATAGTGGTAACATAGACTCCACTAGAGAGGCACATGAGTTTCTTTAATTTATTTTTATTTCTCTCTCCTCTCTTTATATAGAGGATGATAAATGGCGTGGTATACCTGATCATTTGGTCAACAAGACGTACGTAAGTTGACATAGCTCCATGTATATGTTCTTTGGCCGTACGTAAAAGGAATGAAATGAAATAATGGTGAGCCTAGTAGGGCTCCGGGGTTTCTATACAAAGCCCTTCTCTTCTTCACTCAAAGAGGCAATGCACTCTTTGAATGGTATTTGTTGATTTATAAAGAATGAATTTTTGGTTAAAAGTTATACGGACTTTATAAAAGGAAATGCCACGCTCCGCGTGTCACAAGATATGGGGCGTTCTAATTGAAGGGTCATACTTCTCGTCTCGGCCCTATTACGGTAAGGCCAATGCACCAGCCATCCAATGTGGTGGCGAACACGCTGTACTGTATTACGTCCACAATCATTAGAGGTAATGCAAAGGAATTCATTCATATTTTCACAATGCGTTTCCGCATGATATCCGTTGGCTCGAACATCTTTAAAGCTTAATATATGCCAACGATTACATTGAAAGTCTAAAAAATAATCTAATCCAAATAAACTAGAAAACAATGGTCGTCACTCAATATTTTCGGTAACTCCAATCAGTCGCGACCAGGTAAGGTACAAAGAGATTTTGGTGGAGCTAGGCTCACTTAAAAACACTTTCTCTCGTTCAAACCTTGCCTAGACATCGCATTTAATTGGATAAGCCTAGTTAGAAAAGAGTTAGACCAATGTTACTAATAGTAACGCAAATTCCATTACAAAATTTCTTAGAAAGTAAACAAGGTTCTAGTCATCATATTCAACAACATTCATGTCATCGACTTTGGCAGAGTTGAAGTCTACAACCTTGAGCTTGATATATTCACTACGTTCGACATGATGGGATTCTCTTTCATTTTTCATGATCTTGTATGCGTTAGCTACCGCATTTGGTGCTCTACATACATTTGCCCAATGATTGAATGTTTCACATCGGAAACACATCTCATTATTACTCAATATTTGGTGTTCCCTCTTTGATTGAGGTGTGGGATTCACGCACGTGCCATGACTTCTAGGGCCTGCGGCGACACCATTGTTGGCAGCTCCTCTCTGTCCATGGTGGCTTCCTCGACTGTGGTTCCGCTGGTTATTCTGGCGGCTTCCTTCCTGTCCTAAACGACCGTATGGACCAGATCGTCTGGATCGATTCCCCTTTAGGATTAGGGTTTCGCTCGCGACAGTTCTCTTAGGGGCGCCATTATAATTTGACTCCATAATAGCCTTAGATTCAACGGATCGAGAATTATGATTCTTCACGAGAAAATTGTTGTGCTTTTCAGCAATGGACATCACTAAAATCAGTTGATGATGAAATCTAGCCATCCGTCCATTTTGGATTTTAATCTGATATTGCTTGGTTATTATTATAGCAAAGACAGGGAAGGTACAGAGATTTTTCTCAAGTTGTTCATTTTTGTTATAATTTGATTACATAATTGCATCATTGATTTGATGCGGAGAGCTTCCAAATTGTAATCAAGCATGGACTTAAAGTTGCCGAAGATTATTCCACTTCTCGCACCATTCAAGGAGGTGGGAGTCTTGGACATTCCCAAAACGCTCTTTAAGCGAAACTCATAGATTTCTAGGATTATTTTCAACAATATACTCAAGTAGTGTCCAATGGGGCAGATTCGAGCTAATATTTCAGAGCATTTAATACTTCCACAAAACTAATGTAAATTTCTGAGCGCAAACCGCTACCAAGAATTTAATTTCCAAAGATTTTTGATTAGACTGAAACAATGATGTTTAATGGTCGATTGTTTAAATTCTCAACAAATCTATGTTCGGAGTAGCACGAACCCCCACAGTTCAACTTAAAATCTCATGTTATAAAAAAGGTGGGAGGTAGAAGAAGGGATATAAGAATCCCTGAAGAGTAGTAAGCAAAAATTTAAAGAAAGTAGGAACATTTAATAAAGCTTACTTGGAAAATTTCTCGAAGGTTGTTTGCTTGGGTTACGACGGTGCTTTTGATCTTCGTGCATGATTGCTGCAGACTCGCCATCCTGGTTGGTAAGAATATCTTGCTGGTAGCGCTGTGGTGGTTCACGGCTGCGGCAGTGATGCATGAGAGGCCTAAGACAAGTTTGACTCGGTGTAGGAGGAAAGGCAGTGTATAGAGAGTATAAAGTTTTGGGTTTTTGGCTTTTGGCTTTTGAATCAAGGTTAGGGCTCTTTCTGATAACAGGTTTTAGAGAGAGAGAATTCAGGAGAAAATTGAGATATTTCATTGATAATTGGGACCTCTATTTATAGAGAATTACAAGTACGATATCTTTGAGTACAAGTAGGAATATGCTAACCCTATTACAACTAGGCTAAGTAATCCTAAACCTATTTGGACTCCTGCAATAATTTGGTTAATCCTATGCAGGGAGCTGGTCACTCACCGCACGAGTACAAACGCAAGGAAGTTTTTGACATGTTCCATAGGTGGATCCATTATTATCCTCTCTAAATTTTTCTTCATGTCAATTTGTAATTTAAAAATAATAGTTTCTATGCAATATTTGATAAAAATATGTAAACTTCAAGTTATCTGGTTATCTGGCCACTTTATTGATCTTGTAGTCTTGTAATGAGGACCACTAAAATAAGAGCTTCATGAGAACTTTCTAAACAAAAGTTTAGGAGACCATTTTCCATTACATTACAACAAATCAACCATTAGATATTTATGTATGCATGAGTATATCACTTCTGAAATTTTCTTCCAAATTGTTAATTGTTAAGGTACCGAAGAAGATCAAATCAATGGACGAACTAAATCTGTCAAACATGAATCGTTCATGTTCATAAATGATAAATCAAGATTATGAATGCTTTAACGATTTTCAATTTGGTTGAAAAATTGCATAAATGATCTACACATGAATATCTAAATATCTAACAGTTGAATTGCGGAAATGTGATCAAATACTGGGTCTCACAAGAAAGTCCTCATTAGAAGCTCTCCCCCATTAGGCATTGGATTGTGAAGTATGTTGTTGATGTATCTATTAGTTCATTCGATAGTGGATGCAAGGAAGCTTACAATAGTTATGGCAAATTACTTATTATTATTTTTTTTCAAAAATGAAGGTATTGAAGTCAATCTAGAAGGCTCAACCTGACACGCACAAGACCTCAAAAATCTCTAAACTAACACAATTATTTCAACCCAAGAAAAAACGCAAGTTTAATATAGAAACAAAAAAAGTGATATATACACACACACACACACACAGTCCTTCTTGGCTAAGGACATCCTTATAGGTACGGATTTTCAGTTTTTGGCCACTTTTCGATCATATATTCACATCTTAACCATTCAGTTTTTAGGTCCTAATATATAGATCATCTTTACAAAATTTCAGCCAAATTGATGATCATTAAGGCATTCAAAACTGCAATTTACAACAATGTACACGAACGGTTCCGGTTCGACAGATTCTGTTCATTCGTGTAAATTGCAGTTTTGGATGCCTTAACGATCATCAATTTGGCTGAAATTTTTCAGAAGTGATCTATACATTAGGACCTAAAAACTGAACGGTTAAGATGTGAATATGTGATCGAAAAGTGGCCAAAAACTGAAAATCCGTTCCATAAGCTTAGGTAAGGATATCCTTACCTGAGAAAAGTTCTATATATGTGTGTGTGTGTGTGTCATAATTTCGATCAGACCTGTCAAAGATGACACATTATTTTTGGTGTGTAGTCAACAAAACCAAGTGAGCAAATTCAAACTTCAGTGACGACTCCCTGAATATTTGTATTATTTTCAGTAGCCTTAGACCAAGTCAACAAATGATTCGGTGGGTCACGACTAAAAGTAATAGTATTATTAGGTGTCTTTCAACCAAAGTGTGCTAGAGTGGCCAGAGAACACCATCAGGCGACACATCACGTCATCAGAAGTGAAAGAAGAGAAGATGTAGAGGAGAAAGAAGGTGGGTGGGAAATTGAAAATTTCATGTGACTGACATGACCCACCCTAGACTTCACCCTAAAATTCGAGATAATCCTATGGAACCTACCTTAGAAATAACTCTACCGAAAATTTAGCAGAATCACCCCTAAAGATGAACTACCCAAAACCTGTAGAAAAAAAATTTACACTTCAAAAAATCAAACACCGACCTCAAAACCTAAAGCCTACACATTCCCCATAATCACAACTAACTTCACAACAGTCTAATGAAAATCCAAAATTTAAATATATCTCCAAATACATAAAAATATTTCTCAAATTTTCAAACATTTATCCCACAAGTTATCAGAGCAATCCAAAGGAAGAAAATGAGATCAAGGTACACGTAGGTTAAATAAGTAACCTAAAATATAAAATACAACAGCAGCTAATGCTATGCTTCAACTCCTACTATGACGAACCAGCTAATCTGCAGACTAGGCATTTGAAACCAAAGGGCCCAGGGAAAAGTAATTAAAAACGTTAGTGTGAGTGAACAAAATAAATAATCAAAAAATAAACGAATGAAAAACTTAATACTTTCCCACTTTACGTTTATAAAATCAAGGATGCAGGCAAGTACTTATAAAACATTTCAACATGAACTTTGAAGGAGAGGTCCAACCCAAAAGACATGATTATGGAGGAATACATTGAGGGGACTCTGGATAGCCACTTCGTAACCATAAGTTAGGCCATTATTGGTGGACTTTTGGTTGTCTTTTTCTTGAAATTTGGTTATTTTTTATTTACTTTTTTGTTGGTTTTTTATTTACTATAAATTCCTCCCAACTTGGGGTAAGAATGTGTGGGCTTTCTGCTTGTTTATGCACTTAATGTACCTTGTCTATCCTAGTGAGGCAACAAATCTTTGTCAAATGGAGGCAACCTTCTAGTGGCAAATTGAAACAAAGTATCATCGGTTGTAAATCTGATCAATAACATAATAGGCAAACTGTTTTAATATCTTATCTCTCTTCATGACTTTTATTTTTTCAGTGTGTCACTGCTATTGTAAAGCAAATTGAGTTGTCTATGATACAACTCTTGCTAATTAGTTAATTTTAGAATACATATATTTAGTAGAGACTACTGTTATTATTTGAGGATGTACATTCTCTCAATTCTGCTTATACTCTGGAGTTTAGGCACCATGTCCCCCTTATATTCTACAGTTTCATTATTCAAAACTTAAAAATCAGCCGCACCAGCCCTTTTAAATAAGGGGAAATGATAATTTACCCAATTTTGGGGTTAATTAACCCCACTTACCCAAACACTCTAAGAGATTGCCCACTTACCCAAACACTCTAAGAGATCATTTCCCTAATACCCAATTATGTATTTTTTTAATTCATTTTTATTTATTTTTGGGACAATTTTGCCCTCTCTTTCTTTGTCACTTAGAGAGAGAAGTCATTGAAGACCTTGCCGAACTCCTGTCACCAGTGGCCGGCCGCGGACTCTGGTGACCGGACTCCAGCGACCGGTGACCGGAATCCGGAGACGGATCACCGGAATCCGGCAACCGGTCACAGGAATCCCGAATCCGGCTACCGGACTGGTGGCCGGATTCCGGCGTCAGATTTTATTGCCCTCTAATAATCATATTATTGCCCTCCAATAAACATATTATTGCCCCCCAATACTCTTTTTATTGCCCCCCAATAATCATATTATTGCCCTCCAGCTGAATTGTATAAACTCCCAAAACCAAAATGAATACACTACATACACAATTGATCAATTTATATGTTCAATTCTACATGTTCTTTTTTTTTTTTCCTTCCCCATTCTTGGAGCTCACAGTATACCAAAAAAAATGGCCACCCAAAAATTTGCTACGAGCACCAAATCGGAGCAAACTTCAGACACCCCCCCGGCCGGGCCTTCCTCTGAATGAAACCTTCCAACTGCCACCTCCTCCTCATCGCCAGCGACTGCCAGGGCCGCATCGCCCTCCTCCTCGACCTCCGCCACAAGTCCTCGTCCACTGGTTCGACGCCGACACCACAACAACTCCCACCTCGCCGTCCAGGCCCGATCCAAATCCTACCTCCTCGCCGCCATCTCTGGACTCTCCTTCCTCTCCGTCTACGACCCTAACGAGTCGTCCAATCCAATTACGAGATCGAGAAGTCGCCGAGTTTGTTGCACGAGATGAGAACGACGACAGCGACGATGGTGGCATAGGGCTCGACGATGGAGTGCAGCGGTGATGGCCGAGAAATGCCCATTGGTAGCCGGCGGTGATGGAAGCTACGAGGCCTAGGGCTCGACGACGGTGGTCTGGGTGAGGAGACGGTGGTCTGGGTGAGGAGGTGGATGTGAGAGAGAGAGAGAGAGAGAGAGAGAGAGAGAGAGAGAGAGAGAGAGAGAGAGAGAGAGAGATGAGTGTAATTTAATAATTAAAATAAGGTCAAAACTGTCAATAAATGTTAGATTGGGTAAATGGGAGTAAAAAACTCTTAGTGGAATAAGTGGGCAATTTTCAGGCTTAAATTGGGTAAGTGGTGACGACCCCTTTAAATAAATAAGTAGTAGTAATAATAACAATAATAATAATAATAATAATAATAATAATAATAATAATAATAAATCATATCGTTTCTCTTCCATTTTTTTTTTTCTGTTTCTCTTGTGATCCACATGTTTTCTTTCAAAACCCAATTGTTTCCCTTAATTGGATGCATGCTGACTTTGCTTCTCTTCATCTCAATTATTTTAAGTTCTTGAAATCAAAAAACGAGAAATTTCGTTGAGAGCTCCAGAGAACCCTAGCCGCAGGTGAGTTTTTCTCAAATCTCTTCTCACTCGTCCGGCGACGCGTCCTATGGACGTTGTTGCCGGGCGGGTAGGCTTAGTGCCGCCATTTATCTGCAAGTAGTGGCGTCAGGTCTCTGGTCAATAGGTGTTGAGGTTCGAACAAGGGGAGTTTGCAGGGCTTTTGGCCGGCGGAGGCTTGAGGGGTGGATCAGATTGGGCGGGCTTTGTAGGGGCTGCATGGAGGAGCCGTACGGGAAAGTCATGGAGGGGGTGGCTGGATCGATCTGGCTTGGAGAGTCTCGTGGCTAGCTGGGGACAGGAAACCCCAGATCGGGGGTGAGGGTTGGGTCGTTCATATTATGGAGGGGGAACAAGGGAACGACCAAACCCTCACCCCCGATCTGGTTTAGGGCGGTAGGTGGGGTGGTGGTGGTGCTGAGTTGGTGGTGAAGCAGGCGGAGGACGGTGGTGTGCTTGTCCGTGGCTCCGATCGTGGTGGCGGCGGTCCGGTGGGGGAGGTGGTGCGACGGCAATGGACTCTTGCTCTCTTGGATGGACCTTGGGTTTGTTTGAATTTGGGCCTTGACTCTACTGTAGTGGGCCTGTTGTAGGCTGCAAATGGGGCTGGGTCTCAAGTTTTGAGCCCTGCCTTATGTTTTAATTTATTTTATGCTTTTGCTTATTTATGTTGTTTAGTTCTATTGCGCTTTATGCGAGCAATAAGTCCCTACATTAATTGTGTAGTACTAGTCGGGCTATATGCCTGTGTATGCACTCAGAGTGCCTTGTTTGCTCTAGGTAGGCAGCGAGTTCTTTGCTTTGTCAAATGGTCGCTACCGCCTAGTGGCAGGGTGAAGCTAAGTATCGTCGGGTCTATTCTCTGGCGGCAACATAGTAGGAAAGCTGTGTTTATGGTAATTATGCCACGTTGTAAATGGGTTACAGATCAAGTTATCTTTCTGTTATGTCACCGCTATGTCAAAGAAAATGAAGTAGCCAGTAGAGCACTCTTTGCTAGTCGGTGCTTGTTAGAATACATGTCTTCTGTAGAGAGTCCTGATATTATTTCGGGACATACTCTAAATGCTTATTGTAATCAGGGGTTTAGGCTCAATGTCCCGCCTTTGTATTCGGCAGTTTCATTAATCAAGGCTTGAGGGCCGCCGCATCAACCCTTTATTCAAAAAAAAAAGTTCTTGAAATCGGAATGTACTGGTATTATGGTTGTTATGTCAGCTCAAACCCAATGTGAGAGCGAGGAATAGAGTTCCTCTACACAATTCCACTGTAATGCCTCAAACTTCACCTCACTATCTTGAACACGTCATAGTGCTGCGAGTCTCCAAAATATAAATCGAGAGTTTGATTTACATTTTAGATAATCACAAGGCATGTTGTGAAGTAAATTTTTCATATAACGCACAGTGGAAACTTCAAAATCATTTTTTAGGTGAAATTTTTTTTTTTTTTTTTAAGTTTCACTTTGTTCGTCCAAAGTTGACTCAAATTCAAGAATAGGAAAACAAGGCCTAGCACACTATTGATATTTGATATAGAACAAGTTAAGAGCTATCAAGTTCCGAAATGACAAATTTCAAGAAACAAAGATCGAGGTAAACCCAGAACTTGTTTTCCTTTACAACAGTTAGTCAAACTTGTTTTCGCACACACTGCTCCATATGCTACAATCCTGTTACCAGTGCATAGTATCTGCAACCACACCGTTGTAGGGGTGAGCGTTTGTCCTCACTGCTCAGTAGGGGTTTCGTCTCGGCTAGGTTTGAAAAAAATTAAACTTTAATGGTGAACCAGTATGAAAACATACTCGAACCATTTTATTTAAATAATGATGAAATTTTAAAATAGGGAAAATTTCGCAAACAGTACACCAAGTAAATGCCACTAATAATTCTTATACATAAAGTTCCAAACCAAACATTTCGGTACACGAAATCTGAAACTCGACCCACTATCAGTACACGACGTCAATTTTTGACACCAAAATGTCCATTATGCCCTCAGTTTTTTTTTTTAATAATTTTTTTTTCTGTTCTTTTTTTTTTAATAAATTTTTTTTTTCTGTTATTTTTTTTCCCTTCGTTTTTATCTCTTTCTTCTTCCTTCTTCCGAGCTCACTCCCTCGCTTCCAACGCCGCCCTTGCCTTCCAATTGGTGAGATTTATCGTCCTACAGCTTATATTTGTAACTCAGCCAATATTTAGTCATGTGAAAAGAAAGAAAGAGATAAAAACGAAGGAAGAAAAAAAAATAACAGAAAAAAAGAAGGAAAAAAAATAACAGAAAAAACGAAGGAAAAAAAAATAACAGAAAAAAAAAATTTATTAAAAAAAAAAAAGAACTGAGGGCATAATGGACATTTTGGTGTCAAAAATTGACGTCGTGTACTGATAGTGGGTCGAGTTTCAGATTTCGTGTACCGAAATGTTTGGTTTGGAACTTTATGTATAAGAATTATTAGTGGCCTTTACTTGGTGTACTGTTTGCGAAATTTTCCCTTTAAAATATTTTCCTACTCAAAACCGATGTATGATACTCAAATAAATACGGCACCACAAATTACCTAGTGGGCAGTCCAATAGACCCATAACACGACCTTACCTCATATCAATTTAGATCCAGGTAAGAGTAGCGAGAGCGTCCGCTACCTAGCTACACACACGGAACCTTATCGTCATTGCGATCGAAACACCGTCCGACCAGTGTAGCTAACCCTCCGAAAGTTAAGGGGATCGAACCCAAGGAAGTCAGTACTACCCTTCTCTCTCAAGTCAACAACAGGTCTCACACGCACGTTGACTTTAAACCACTTAAAACTTTAATAAAATAGCATTTTTATCATGCATCACAGATAAATTGAAAACGGAAAATTACTAACCAAGAGTGAATCCTGAGTCATCTACCTGGATTCCAAAACTTATATTTCACGTAGTTTGAGTGTCACGAACCTTCCGTTCCTAAAATTGCTTTAACATTTCACTTCCCAATTGCTTTAACATATCAATTCCAATTTTACTCATAGAAATTCCACTCGAATTACTATTGACACCCATATTATGACTTAAACCATTTCCCAACCTTCATAACCGATTCAGTGTACACATATATCTAATTCATTTCCAGCTTAACGCAGAAGTAGATGAAATCCATATCAAGTTTTCTTCTCATGGTTTCACACATCTAACACATTTATACTCGGTCTAATACACCCGATTCAATCCATGATACAAACAACCCAATTTGTAGAAATTAACAACGCGGAATTTGAAGTTTGGTTTCCCAATTTACCACAGTTGAATTCAACATCGTTGTGCCAAAACCCACCAGACTCGAAGTCAACAACTCCCTTTGTTCGAACCTCAGAGCAATTCCTGCAACTCGAAGCTTCCAACTGAACTAGCATAGCTGATTGTGCTTGGCCAAACACCAGCTCGTGCCTTAGGATGTTAACGACGAATCCGAAACAAACCGAAAACACTGCTAATCAAAACTTGGACGGCATGGAAACAAACCGAAAACACTACTCTTCAATTAAAATTGGACGGCATGGAATCGGTGGATGATTTGTGCGTACCAGATTGCACCGAGCTAATTATTTCTTAATTCCAAAACTTTCAAAATTCATCAGAATTAGTTCAGGTGTCCGAAAAATTCTCTGAAAATTCCTACGCACTAGTCACATCGCGTACTTTATTAGAAAATCTAAATTTATATAATTTCCTCGTAAAAAATTTCAAAAATTATTTATGAGTCTTTAAATAATTTTCGAGATTGAAAATTTAATTCCTCAAAAGATCTCACTAGACTCGTTGAATTTTTTGAGGCTCACATCCACCGAAGAAAAAATAGACTAGATGTCTTTTTCATTGAACTATTGGGCTAGATACCATTTTCTTCTTATTTTTTTTGATACTATTGGGCTCAAGGCCCAAACAAAGGGAAAAAAATTAAACAAAAAAACTTGTCAACCAGATCTATTACAAAAACTCAAGCACGACTAACAATGTCATCAAGAACAACTTGAGTAATGAAGGGGCAGTAGGCATTTTACAGAGACCCAAGTCTTGGTCAGTACTTTCTTTTGTAAGACCATCAGCCACCATATTTCTCTCTCAATGAATGTGATGAAAGGAGTGATATGTATGCACAAATTAGAAAAACGTCCCCTCTAGTTATTGAAAACCTTACATAGGAAAGCGTTTCTTCTCTCTCGTTGTTTTCTAGCAGCTACAAGGTCGTTAGTCTGTCCAAACCCAGATCAAATTCTCTAATCCATCTCCAACCGTTCTCTCCCCTTTTTTATCTTGTTCACTCTCTTTTCCTCTGATCCCCTTCATCCCTAACATCCAAATGGCCTCCATCGATGGTGTGACCTCGAAACTCGATGTCGCTCTACTAATACGAGGGGACGATTCACAGCAACTGCTAGCAGAGAGGCTGGAGCCAGAGCCGGTGTATCATTAACAAGACTTGTCATGGATGTTACCCTGAAATCTGAAGTGTCCCTGCTATCCCAACTTAAGAGAAACTCTACTAAAAATTTGGTAGAACTTTCCCTAAGAAAAGTACTCAAACATCAAACCTGTAAACAAGATTTTAACCCAAAGATCGCAAATTCCAAATGCTTAACTTTACAACACAATTCAATAATCTGGTGATCAGAGCAATCTAAGGATTAGATAGACATATTACATAAGTAGGTTAAATAGTAACCTACAACGATGGAAGTGTTGGACACTATGCCTTCTCTGCACGCCTGACCTCAACTAATCTTCTAACTAGGAACGAAAAACTGAAAAGCCCACGAAAAAGCATTTAGGAACATTTTTAGAGTGAGGGGATGAAAAATAAATAATATCAAGGAAATAAAATAAAATTTAATGCTTTCCGAATTTAACTTTCGAATAAAAACTAGGCATGCAGTATAATTTCGTGAAAATACTTTAATCAACCTCTAGTACTGATATTTCAAAACACGCTATATATCTCTTGTACTGATATCTCAAAATCTATTGTAAATCAACTCATTTAAAATACAAAAATCTCATAATCATTTCAAAAATCTCAAAATCTCATCATTTTAGCATCTCATTTAAAATACTCACACCATAAAATAGGCGATGGCTAAAGGGTGCTGCTGAGAGAGTGTTTGATTCATTAGGTTGTCTCGCTGCCATGAAATTGCGATTAGCAGTTGATTTTCTAGATGGTGATGCATATTTGTGGTGGTACACTATGAGAGCAAGAGGTTTTGATCCTCACACGATGACTTGCCCATTTTTCCTAAGGCAGAGCTACGGCAGTCGTCCGGCGTAGGTTGAGGAAGGGGATTTCTATTTTTATTCCTCTTTGTCTGCTAAGTAGCAGTGGTGGAGGTGTTGTGAGATGGCGGCCGAAAATCAGAAAAAGAAAAGGAACAGTGGTGTCGTGGCCTAAGATGTCGCGTGCGGAGGCCGAAGGCAGTGTTTAGCGACTTTGAACTTGGATCTTGAGCAGATTTCGGTCCCGATTCAACAAGTAGTGATGGTGTTGTGAGGTGGTGGCCGAAATTGATGATCTCTGGCGAGAACATATAGTTGAGGAAGGAGAGAGAGAAGAGAGAAAAAAGAGATCACGCGGCTGAGAGAGAGAGGGAGAAAAATGAGGAAAGGCTAGGGTTCTTTTCTTTAAATACTTGTTGAAACCGAAAAAAAATCACGTTACATGGTGATGGTCTTTTAAATCGGAAAAGAAGGAGCCCATCACAACAAATATTGGTGCACAATTATACGCTTGTACAAGCTGTTGCGAGACTGAAAAAAAATAATACACTGGCAATGAATTACATTCAAATCTCCCACATGGATAAGCTTGTACAGGTTGTTATAGCCTTGACTATGTCAAACGGCAATTAGGCCATTTAAAGCTAACTTTGACAATTAAGCAAGGGACATAGGCTGATAGTCAAAGTTTACTAGCTTCAAATGTGAAGCAAATACGGGTTTGATGCTGGTCAAAATACAAGATAAGCTTGTTATCCAAAATTAAAAGTTTGTCATTCAAATTTCAAGATTACAAGTCTTGCGGGAAGATAGAGTTATCTGATGAGCAACTATCCTAATTATATAAAGACAAAGACGCACAGAACAGAGAGGACGGAAGGAGAAGGGAGGAAGAAATCAGCAAGCAAAAGCTAAAGCTCTGCCGAAACAGAGGGTGAAAAAAGAAGCAGCAATTAATTGTTGAAGTTCTGCCGAGATAAAGAGTGACGACAAGCCAAGCTGCAGGGGAGAAGCTCAGGTATACACCACGTCATGCTATTCTTGTCTTCTTTGACAGAGAACTAAAAAGCTTGCTTCAAACAAAAGGAGGGCTGTTCATGAACAACCCATATCCTTTTGAAAACAACTATGGTCGTTCATGAACGGCCAAACTCCATTGGGATCTCCTCCTGCATTAAGACTAACATGGTCGTTCATGAACGGCCAACGTCTTAATACAATCCTGGCTGCTGCAAATTCCAGCATTGGAACATAGTGTCACTAATGGCCGAGTTCCGATCACTCTCCACATTCACCCTCTTTGAAAAACAGAAATACCCTGTTAGTACATGTTAGTACAACATGTGTTGTTGGCATTCCATTAACCACAAAAGTATTCATAAGCCATGTGATGATCTTAATTATATATTTCTATGTGCTCTGCTTTGAGATGGTGACTTTTGCTTTTTAGGCATGCACATCGAAGTCTACACATGTTTGCTGTCCATGCAGGTTGTGCGCTGTGATCTTCTGGTGATTTGTTAGTATTAACATATTGGCAAGGAGAGGCAATATCCCATTGAGATGGATCCGGGTGAGGAAGAAAATCTTGGAGAGGTAATTAATATCCCCTTGAGATGGATCCGGGTGAGAAAGAAAATCTTGGAGAGGTAATTAATATCCCATTGAGATGGATCCGAGTGAAGAAGAAAGGTGAAAGCAACCATATCTTTTCCTTGCTGTCCACTTAATTCAATCATGGAGACCTTGTTGTCGTAAATGAAAAGGGAAGGACATGGCAGCTAGGTTCTCCATCTTTCTATCATGGAAATCTTGCTGTTAAAGAAAAGGTTTCGATCTAGCCTTGCTGTTAATCTTAATATCCACTCAGTGCAATCATGAAGACCTTGCTGTCAAAGATAGAAGTAGGGAGCAAGTGCATCTGGACCTCGTGGTCTTACTCCAACCAAGCTGAAGAAACTTGGTTATTGTTCCTCCTATATATATAGGAGTTCTGTGGTTTTTGAGGTGGGGTGTCTGAGTTCAAAGTTCAAGAGATTAAGTTAGTCATGAGTATATTTCATTCTTGATATTCTCTTGTATTAAACACTGATGAGTTCAGTTGAGAAAATCAACTATGTTTGAGTTTTCAAGACCGATGTTTTCAAGACAAGTGGAGCACATTTAGAAGCTGTAGACAAATTACTGAGAGGTAGTTCAACTGGCTAAAAGAGTTTAGCCAGAGATAACCGAGTCCAGAGTTATCCGAGAGGTTGTAAGTGTACATTGTATTTTGTTTACTATTTTATAGTGTGTGATTAAGCACTTGGCCCGAGACCCGCAGTTGTTTACCTCACTTTTGAGGGTTTTACTGCGTAAACATTTTCCTGTGTTCTTTACTTTTCTGTTATTTATTCTTATGCTTGCATATGGTAAATGCTTTATACTGTTGGTTAGGGATAGATAGATTTTTCCAATCCCTCAACAACGTCCAGGAAAATTGATTGCAAATAATTGTTAATTGCCTATTCACCCCCCCTCTAGGCCATTCTAGTACTTTCATTTGGCATCAGAGCAGGTCACTAGTTCTCCTAGTGAGATCCGTAGGGTGTCTAGAATGGATAGAGATAGAGAACGTTCTGGTTTTATAAACTGTCCACCTTTTTTTGATGGGAATGATTATTCTCAGTGGAAAATTATGATGCAAGCCTTCTTACATTCACAGGATGAACATATCTGGAATATTGTTGAACTTGGGTGGGAGGTTCCCACAAAGGAAACTAAGTCTAAAGAGAGTGAGAGTTCTGCTTCCGTAAAAGAACCTAAGTCTAGGCAAGATTGGTCTATAGCTGAAGTGCGTGACTTTAACAATGATGTTAAAGCACGGCACAGCTTGTATACGGCTCTTTCTATGAAAGAAAAGAAGCGTATTGGAACTTGTAAGACTGCGAAGAAGGCATGGGATCTTCTTCAAATGACTTATGAAGGAAACAAGAAAGTTAGGACTCAGAAACTTCAGAAATTAATTTCTGAGTTTGAGACAATGACTATGGGAGATGATGAGTCCATTGATGATTTTCATTCTAGGCTTATAAATGTGACGAATGAGTGTGATAGTCTTGGTGATCCTATTGCTGAGAATAGGATTGTAAAGAAATTCCTTAGGTCCTTACCTTTGAGTTTTCAAAATAAACAAACTGCCATTGAAGAAGTTCAGGATTTAGATACCTATACCTTAGATGAACTTCTTGGGAATCTTCAAACTTTTGAACTGAAAATCAAGCCAGATAAGAAAGTAAAAACCATTGCCTTGAATGCTGTTAGGAAAGTGGATGAAAAGACAAAAGAGTTAGTAAAGGAAAAGGATAGTGACTCCGATTTTACTGCTGAAGACTTTGCTCTCTTAACCAAACATTACAAAAAGTTTTTAAGATCTGGTAATTCGTTTCAAAATTCCAAGAACTTCTCTGGGTCTAGTTCTAGGAGAAATATGAGCGGTGACTATTCTTCTGAAAAAGACACTAAAGCTAGGTTTACCTATAAGAAACCTTCTGTTGATAAACCTAAGTGTTTTGAGTGTCAGGGTTTCGGACATCTTGCGGCAGATTGTGGAAATAAGAGATTCAAGGCTCGTTCAAATAAGGCTATGAACACAACCTAGAGTGACTCTGAGTCTGACACTCAATCTGAGTGTGGTGAAGACAATGTTGCCTTAACTGCTGCTCTTCATCCTTCATCCTCATGTGAGTATGAAGAAAAGGATCTTGATGATGAAGAAACAAATGATCAAGCCATGGCTGACAAATACCAAGAAATGTGTAGAGCCTCGACCAAAATGTTGAAGCTAAATCAATCCTTGAGTGAAAAACTTTGTCTGGTAGAACAAGAAAAGGAGGGGATTGCTAAGCACATGCAATCCTGCACAAAAAACTGGGAGATCGAGAAGTCAGTGTATGTTGGGCGTATAAAGAGCTTACAAGATAATTTGGATACTCAAATTAGTCTTGTTAACTCCTTGTCTTCTGAAAAACTGAGCCTAGAACTTTCTTTGAAAGAATCTCAAGAAAATTTTTTAAAGTTTTCAATTAGTTCTGACAAAGTTTCAAAAATGATAGGCATTGGAAAAGTTGGAGGGGACAAGAAGGGAATAGGATTCTCTGACAGCACTTCTTTCAAGGACTCAAAACCTATCAGGTTTGTGAAAGAAAAAATGACTCCTAAGAATGAATTTCCTCCTCCTTTTAAAAAGTTTGTTCCCGTATGTCACTACTGCATGTGGTATACTTGGTCACATTAGACCCAGGTGTAATCGTCTCAAGAAACACTTTCAAGTATCCAGTGTGTCTAAAAGGTCAGTTCAAAACATGTCCTTGCATGACAAATTGAAAGAACATTTGAAAGAAGTTAACAGGATTACAAAGCTGGTTTCAATCCCAAAGTCTTCAACTCCAAAATCAAAACAAGTCTGGGTAGAAAAAGGTTCACACTCTTGTCATGTTGCTTCTGTAAATATTCCTTCCTCTGATTTATCTGTGTTTGATAATACTTGTTTCCATCAAAAGGATTCAGATTTTATTGAAGCAACGTGTCTTGTTGCCTTAACTGTTTTAGAAGCAAGAAGGGCTGATACTTGGTACATTGATAGTGGTTGTTCTAGACATATGACAGGTGACAAAAGCTGGTTCACTTCTTTCTCAGATGAGTTCACATGTGGATCTGTTACTTTTGGAGATGGAAGGAAAGCAAAGGTAATCGGTAAAGGGAGTGTTTGCACACCAGGTATTCCCAACTTACAGAATGTTTTATATGTGGAAGGGTTGCATTCAAATCTGATCAGTGTGAGTCAAATGTGTGATGATTATGAAGGTGTTTATTTCAACAAAGATAACTGTGTTGTACTTGATAATGTTGGCAAAAGTATCATGGGAGGAAAGCGGTCCAAAGATAATTGTTTCTGCATACATGCAAATGAAACTAACATGTCTCAGGTGTGCATGAAGATCAAAAACACAAATGATATTTTGGAACTTTGGCACCAACGGTTGGGGCACATCAACTTTCAAGATCTTGTGAAGTTGTCCAGCAAGGAAGGTGTACATGGCTTACCAAAATTAAGTGGACAAACAGATATTGTCTGTGAAGGTTGCAAGCTTGGTAAACAAATAAGGAGTTCACACCGTGTAATCAATGAAATCACAACCTCCCAACCTTTGGATCTAATGCACATGGACTTAGTCGGACCTATTCAGACAGAAAGTATAGGAGGTAAGAAGTATATACTTGTCCTTGTTGATCATTTTACCCGATTCACATGGGTAAACTTTTTGAGAGAAAAATCTGATGCTTTCACTAGTTTTAAAGGGCTATGCAAAAGGATTTTAAATGAGAAAAGCTCTTCAAATACTAGCATTGTTAGGATTAGAACAGATCATGGAACTGAATTTCAAAATTCTTCTTTTGATAACTTTTGTGATGAACATGGAATTATGCATGAATATTCTGCACCTATCACACCACAACAAAATGGTATTGTTGAAAGGAAGAACAGGGTTTTGATTGAAATGGCAAGAGTATTGCTGTGTGGTTCTGGAATTGCTCACATGTTCTGGGCAGAAGCTGTCAACACAGCTTGTTACACCACAAACCGTGTTTTTCTTCGCTCAGGTACTGATAAAACTCCTTATGAACTGTGGAAAGGTAAGAAACCCAATGTAAGTCATCTGAAAACTTTTGGTAGTCCTTGTTTCATTTTTCGTGATAGAGAATATCTTGCAAAGTTTGATGCTCGTAGTGATAATGGAATTTTTCTTGGGTATTCATCAAATAGTCGAGCTTTTAGAGTGTACAACAGAAGAACAAAATCTATTCTTGAAACGATCAATGTAACTATTGATGACTCTATTGCTCACTCTGTACCTTTCTTTGCAGATGATGATTACTCTTCTCTTAGCAAAAATCAAGGACAACCTGGGAGTGAAAGTGACCAAGAGACAAATAAATTAAATGAGGAATTATTTGGTGCTCCTTCAGTACATAGACAAGGACATAAGCAAGTTCAAAAAGACCATTCTATTTCAGATATCATAGGTGGTCTGAATGATGGCTTAAAAACCAGGAGTCAAGTGACAAATAAGGTATGTGAATCTGCCTTAATCTGTTTCGTGGAAAATAATGTTGATAGGATCAATGAAATCTCTCATATTGGTTTTATTTCATTAATTGAGCCCAAAAATGTTAAAGAAGCCCTGTGTGATAATGATTGGATTAATGCAATGCATGATGAACTTAATCAATTCAGCAGGAATGATGTGTGGTTTCTTGTTCCTAGACCTAAAAATTGCAATGTTATTGGAACTAAATGGATTTTTAAAAATAAGACTGATGAGAAAGGGTTTGTCACTAGAAATAAAGCTAGACTTGTAGCTCAAGGATATGCTCAAGTAGAAGGTCTTGATTTTGATGAAACTTTTGCCCCGGTTGCAAGACTAGAATCAATTCGACTTTTGCTTACTGTTGCTTGTCACCTTAGGTTTAAAGTCTATCAAATGGATGTTAAGAGTGCTTTTTTAAATGGTGTTCTGCATGAACATGTTTATGTAGAACAGCCACAGGGATTCACAGATCCTCACAATCCTGATCATGTTTACAAACTAAAGAAAGCTTTGTATGGATTGAAACAAGCCCCTAGGGCTTGGTATGAGCGTCTATCTGCTTATTTACTAAGCAAAGGATATGAGCGTGGGGCAGTGGATAAAACTCTCTTTGTTAAGAGAATTCACAAGCACATAATGATAGCCCAAGTATATGTAGATGACATCATATTTGGGTCTACCTCTGAATCTCTTGTGAAAGAGTTCACAACTGCGATGGAAAGTGAGTTTGAAATGAGCATGTGTGGTGAATTGAATTATTTTCTGGGTTTGCAAGTTAAACAATTTCAAGAAGGTATGTTTCTGTCACAATCCAAGTATGCAAAAAACTTGGTGAAAAAGTTTGGGATGGAAACAGCATCTGCAATCCCCACACCCATGAGCACCAGCACAAAAATCAGTGAGGATCTTGCTGGAAAAAGTGTTGATCAAACACTGTATAGAAGCATGATAGGGAGTCTACTATATCTTACTGCAAGTAGACCAGACATTTCGTTCAGTGTTGGTGTGTGCGCACGACATCAAGCAAATCCCAAGGTATCTCATCTTGAGGCAGTTAAGCGCATCATCAGATATGTCTCAGGTACGTCCGAGTTTGGTATTTTCTATACTTTTGAGACTAACGTGGAAGTTGCAGGTTACTCGGACTCAGATTGGGCAGGAAACTTGGATGATCGACGCAGCACCTCGGGTGGGTGTTTCTTTGTTGGAAACAATTTGGTATCATGGCATAGCAAGAAGCAGAACTGCATTTCTCTGTCCACTGCTGAAGCAGAATATGTTGCAGCTGGAAGTTGCTGTACACAGATGTTATGGATGAAACAGATGCTCCGGGATTACGGTTTCAATCAAGGTAAGCTTGCCATTTTTTGTGACAATTCAAGTGCTATTAACATATCAAAGAATCATGTCCAACATTCTCGTACTAAACACATTGATATTAGATATCACTTCATTCGTGATTTAGTTGAAAAAGACATACTTGGACTTGATTTTGTGCCCACTGAACATCAATTAGCTGATTTGCTTACTAAACCCCTTGATCACACTCGTTTCGAATCACTTCGTAAAGCTATTGGGGTCTGTGCTAAACCTTGATTACATATGCATCATGCTCTGTGTGTTTCACTTAGTTTGTATAGATGCATGGTTTGTCCAGGAGTTTTTAGTTCTTAATTCTAGTGAAAGGATTGCATGCCTGTCTGCAATCCCTGTGATGGTCGTGAGGAATTTGAAATCTAGCTAAAGCATATGATTCCTGATTTCATGCTTACTAGTAAAACAATGTTAAGTGGTGCGACCTTGTTACCTAGCCAACCTGGGAGTCTAGTATGATCCAAGGTCTGTGTTTCACTCTTATTCCTTGATCTACTCACATGCACACTTGAATCTCTTGTGGGGATTACATCTTGTCAAAAGTTTGTCTGGACTTGAGGTTTAAAATTTCTAAGTTCATTATCTTAGTGTGCATTTTCTTGGTCCTTCCATATTAAAATGAAAGAAATATTCTCTTGAAGGAGTTTGGCCAGGCTATTCCCAAAGTAAACAGGTCTCGGTCGTGACGAACGATATGAGATTTTGGGATAGAAACAGGAATGGTTTGGTCCCCCGGTGGTTGTTGATATTATAACTTGTGACTCGAGTTGATAAGTCCTTGGAGTATCCTTGTTATACTTAGTGCCTTAAGACCACCTGGTCTGAGAGTCACTGGCGTAAAACTCGCTACATGGGTCATTAGGTTTGTGCTTATATTTAAAAAAAAAAAAAAAAAAAAAAAAAAAAGGGTGTTATAAGGTTGAAAAAAAAAAAAAAAATGTTATAGTTGATTCCTTGCACATGAACTTGTTCTCATTTATGACCTCAGTTCGGCTACTTCGATTGGATTACAACCCCACATTGATTCTTGTTCACTATTCATTCAAGATAAGTGAGCACCAATTTTGTTCATGTCTACATTCCCTAAGTTGGCTGGCTACTCATGGTACTCATTTTTCTTGTATCTAACGCTGTAAGTGAGTAAATTGTTAAAATCTTCGCTTCTGCTCGTTTCATTAATAATCACTGACTTTCATCAGGGATCTGGTCATGACTCATTGCCTGCGTCACATTCAAGTTCATTTTTTTTACTAGCTCAGTTTGAGGGGGAGTTGTCTCAGAATATAGTAGTTTGAGGGGGAGTTGTTGTTATTTTTGTTGTTGTTTACCTTGTTCTACTTCTGCTATTCCTGATGAGAATGTTCGTGTGGAGGATACTGAGCCTGTTGAAAATGTTGTAGAAGATACTGCTGATCTGTGTGTTCCATTCTCTGTTGACATAGGAAGCTATCATTTTTCTCTCCCAGCTGGTGTCCGTATTGAGTGTATTGAGTAGGAACCCCTTGCCATTCCTAGACAAAAAGGGGGAGAAGATGATCTAAGTTCTCTGGATATTTCTGATGTTTTTGTGACTTTTGTTGGATGTTAACTGTTGACGTTTTTGAACTTTGGTTAATTCAATTTCAGTTGCTTTTTACTTGGTATGTTGTTTGTTTGTTTCAGGAGCAATGGAAGTGTTGGATATGATGGAAGATAGATTCTGAGAGTCTAGGATTAGCAGAGCGTAGTTTTGTATAGGAATGCCAAAGGGGGAGATTGTTAGTACATGTTAGTACAACATGTGTTGTTGGCATTCCATTAACCACAAAAGTATTCATAAGCCATGTGATGATCTTAATTATATATTTCTATGTGCTCTGCTTTGAGATGGTGACTTTTGCTTTTTAGGCATGCACATCGAAGTCTACACATGTTTGCTGTCCATGCAGGTTGTGCGCTGTGATCTTCTGGTGATTTGTTAGTATTAACATATTGGCAAGGAGAGGCAATATCCCATTGAGATGGATCCGGGTGAGGAAGAAAATCTTGGAGAGGTAATTAATATCCCCTTGAGATGGATCCGGGTGAGAAAGAAAATCTTGGAGAGGTAATTAATATCCCCTTGAGATGGATCCGAGTGAAGAAGAAAGGTGAAAGCAACCATATCTTTTCCTTGCTGTCCACTTAATTCAATCATGGAGACCTTGCTGTCGTAAATGAAAAGGGAAGGACATGGAAGCTAGGTTCTCCATCTTTCTATCATGGAAATCTTGCTGTTAAAGAAAAGGTTTCGATCTAGCCTTGCTGTTAATCTTAATATCCACTCAGTGCAATCATGAAGACCTTGCTGTCAAAGATAGAAGTAGGGAGCAAGTGCATCTGGACCTCGTGGTCTTACTCCAACCAAGCTGAAGAAACTTGGTTATTGTTCCTCCTATATATATAGGAGTTCTGTGGTTTTTGAGGTGGGGTGTCTGAGTTCAAAGTTCAAGAGATTAAGTTAGTCATGAGTATATTTCATTCTTGATATTCTCTTGTATTAAACACCGATGAGTTCAGTTGAGAAAATCAACTATGTTTGAGTTTTCAAGACCGATGTTTTCAAGACAAGTGGAGCACATTTAGAAGCTGTAGACAAATTACTGAGAGGTAGTTCAACTGGCTAAAAGAGTTTAGCTAGAGATAACCGAGTCCAGAGTTATCCGAGAGGTTGTAAGTGTACCTTGTATTTTGTTTACTATTTTATAGTGTGTGCTTAAGCACTTGGCCCGAGGCCCGCAGTTGTTTACCTCACTTTTGAGGGTTTTACTGCGTAAACATTTTCCTGTGTTCTTTACTTTTCTGTTATTTATTCTTATGCTTGCATATGGTAAATGCTTTATACTGTTGGTTAGGGATAGATAGGTTTTTCCAATCCCTCAACAACGTCCAGGAAAATTGATTGCAAATAATTGTTAATTGCCTATTCACCCCCCCTCTAGGCCATTCTAGTACTTTCATACCCGCCACAACTAAAGAGCCTCCCAGCCTTCTGTCTCCCATCCACTATGATAAACCACCACCTCCAAAGCAAACCATACAAAGTACCAATCACATCAAGCAAAACGATTGAAGCCTCACCCTTGTTTTTTTGGTCTTCGTTTCTTCTTTGTAACATGTAAACAAAAAGGAAAGGAAAGACAAACTTAAAGCAAAGCTACGGACACATAAGAATATTATCTCAGAGACTATATTTGCTTTGTCAACAGAGATGATCGAGGTGTCCTTTTGCTAAATGAATACAAAAGCAGCGGTGGAGGAGACACAATTAAGCCTGGATACAAAGCACAGAAGTCTTAAAATATATTGTTAATTTAAAGTCGTGGTGATTTAATTAACAGGAAGGAAAAAGTGCAACAAGGTTAATTGTTTTTGGTGAATGCTTTGAATTGAAACGGTGGTGGACAGAGGTGAATTTAAAGCAATTGGTTTGTCTCTAAGAGTGATGCTGCAGATGTCAAGCAAACATGCTTACCTTTCAGAAACATTGATTGTGGAGGAATGTTCAAAATGATGAATAGCTTTACATATATATATATTTAAGCTTGTCATAACATGCTGAAAGTCAAAGCTTTCAATATATATAATTGAACAAAAGTGCTGCAAGTTGGTTTTGAATACAAGTCAAACCAAGAAATATAATGCCTAGCTACGTGCTCATCTCTCAATCAAAGGAAAGCATGCAAAAATCAATATTCAATCAAAAGAAAGAAGATGACAAAGAATGGTGGCAATTACTTTTAATTGAAGCGGTGGTGTGATAGCAAATAGGACAACAAGCTACATACAAGATCAAAATGGGTCACGCCAACTTCGCACACCAGTCGCTCGTCTAACTGTCGAACTGGATGCTCAATCTGCAGCAGCAAAGAAATTGAGAAGCCTCTGTCAGTTTCTGATGAATCATAGCTTGGTCGCAATTGATAAAAGCTCGCGTCAAGAAGAAATGAAGAGTTTAGAAGGTACCTGACTCTACGCTGGAGATCAAGCACAGGTGATAATCAAATGTTTTGATGAGCTAGAGGCAAGAAATACAGCTGGGCTTGATTTTAGCTCGAAGGAAAAAGCCTGGGTGTCCAGATCACCTTTTGTTTACTTGAGCCCTTTCACTACAGAAATTTGGGCCCATTTGAACTTCCTGGCAGTGCGAAGCCCATCTCAAGTCACAGAGCCCAACCTTAGAAGCTTAACACAACGGGTGTCTAAATCAATTCACCTCAGAAGCTCGGGCCCAATTAATTTGCAGCCCAAAGCCCATTCCAAATTTCAAGGCCGACTGCAAACCTCAGTACATTGGGTCCTCGGATCAGATCAGCGGACACTCTGCCAAATTGGATGTCCAAAAGAAATACATTTGACGGGTTCAAAATATATACATCCGTCGAACCCAAAAGTTGGTACGAACACCAGAAATACAAATTCATATGAACTACGATCGGTTTGATCCCACAATGGGTACGTAAGCAATCTAGCAACACCCACTAGATGCAACCACAAGTCCAAACAGAATCCCTGACTCCACCAGTCAAAATTCAGCCAGTCCTAAATTGAATCACTGACTCCAGTCAAATTCTGCCAATACCAGAAATACAAACTCAAGAACTACAACGGTTTGATCCCTCCTCGAGGGTATGTAGGCAATCTAGCGACTCACTAGATGCAACCGCAAGTCCAAACAAAATCCCTGAATAACTGCATACTGTTCAACTAAATCCAGAATATGTGTCTGGCCCAAGCTCTAGATTATTTGTGCAAGTTGTAATAGGGTTTATGTTAGAGATATTCTCGGAGATATTCGTAGATATCCAATCATTATACGATTATGTTTTCATGTACAACTCTCCCTCTATTATGCTTGTAATCCAATCATTGTACGATTATGTTTTCATGTACAACTCTCCCTCTATGCTTGTAATCCTCTATATAAAGAGGCATCTATTATCAATGAAAACACAACAAATTCTCTCTCAAATATCGATTCCTTAAAACACATACATAATTCATTAATTCATTAGAATGCTGAAAATGAAAAGGTATCAAATACCCCCAGAAAGAAAAATATCTAAAAGTGAACAAGTCAGAATCAGAACCCTGGTAAATTGAACTTGGATTATATACGGCCACGTAAAGAACGTTGTCCACAATGTAGATCATACTAGAAATTTTTCTCGCACTTTGCTGCGGAGTTTGTTCTTGTAAATGAATCAGCATGATGAAATATTAAAGGAACATGGTTACATATTATTAAAGTATCAAAGAGTTTTTATACATGTTACATTTTAGTTGAAGCTTGTTCAACTGGAGCCGGTGCAACAATGCTAGTTTTACAAAAGGGTCTCAAGTTAATCTAGCAAAGGTTATTGCTGGAGCTTGTTCAAAAAAGTGATTGCTCCAATCACAGTTGCACAAAATGCTCTAGCTGATTGCTTCAGTTGCAGCTGCATTAGATGCTGGAGTTGGTCAGGAAAAGTTGTTGCTGGAGTTGATTCAAAAAACAGTTGTTGCTCTTTTGTCAACTAAGACATAATGGAGGCCATCATATATGTCAGTATTGAACTTCTTTGGTCTCCATACTCTTGATACACAAACTCTCATTTTGAAGTTGTACTGAAAAGCTTGTATCTCACGAATGAATGTAGATTTCATTGTTTTTTCAAGCTGAAAATGGCAGATAAGATATGTAAGTTCCAAATCAATTATATTAAAGTCATAGATAAAAAGAAATGTTGTATTTGAATTCAGTTATATTGTAATGATATGTACACATGCTTTTGTATATTCAATATGAAGATAGAAAAAGGCAAACGGGTGATATGTAACATTTTCGGCTTCCGCTAATCAATTATGTTTTAATTCAAGCCAACTAAGATTCCAGCTTTTCTCTTTCTTCATCTTACTAATTTTTGATCAATCAAAGCAGTAACAATTAACAATCATATATAGAAAAGGAGTAAGACCCAACAGAACAACAATGTTCATAAGCAGATACTAAAACAAAACAAAACAAAAAAAAAAAATAATCCAATTGAGAGTTATTATAGACTGTAAAGCTCACTTCATCAAATCCAAGCTGGCCAACTGTAAGACCCCCAAAATTCATTACTATGTTAACTCTTTCTTTAAACTTTTCTTTCTTTTTATCTGGACAGTTGGGGGAAATATGTCCTATTTTCTTACAAATAAAACATCTAACTTGCTTCTTAGTCTTTAATATTATTTTGCAGTTTCCTAAAATGTCTGTTAGGCTTATACTGTTTTCTAAAAGATGTAGACTTGCTAAACTTATATCTTTTGGGTCTACTGGAAGACTTATAATTTCTGGAGTATTTACTATACTTCTTAATTTTCTTAGAGTACTTCTTCTTATTATTATAACTGAAAGGTAATGACTGTGTAAGATGTTTACAGAAAGGATAATGTGCTTTCTTAGTTATCTTCTGATTACTAATATTTTGACAAAGCTGTTTTAGGATATTAAATACAAACTGGATTCTAGTTCCTAGATTTTTCTTTATTTCTATACCATCTCTAAGGGTCCTGGCTTGGTTAAAGCCTCATCCCATTGAGCTTGTAGGAATTCTTCTATAGAACCAGGTAATCTATTAAGGTACTTATCTGAAGTTGCTTCATCTAAGGTTGATTGTGCTGTACTGGCATAATGCATGAAATACTGAGTGAAAATTTTTATATTAGCTATGTTTGTAATATGAATTCTTTCTAAAGTCCTGACTGCATCATTTTGTATTCCTGCTGTCTTTTCTTTACCTTGTCCTGATACTAAAATCTTGATTAAGCTAATGAATTTATATATATTAGCTGCTAACTCCTGAGGTGCTTTTCTTTTATAGGCATGATAAATAGCTAATGCATCTGGTCCTAGGAATGGCTCTGCCCAATTCCAAGTTTTCTCTCCTGATGGATCTGCTCCTATATTTGCATGTAAATATGCTCTAGCTAAAGATTGTCCCCAAGCCCAAGTGATCATCAACAGATTCCTCCTCTCATTTAATGACACAAAATCAATTTAAGTGAGTCTCTACGCAAAGAACCAATTTATCTTCTAATAAAGAACCGTAATTACAATTAACATAATATTGCTGCAGATAACTCCCAACAAAGCCATTCTCCTAATCCCCTTATAGTACATCAAAGGAATTGATTTCAATCACTTCTACAACCCAATCATGCAATGCAAATTTTAATAAGTTCAATAATGCAAGTTTGTAAAGCATAATTAGCCAACGTTGACATGTCTCAGGCAAACAGAGTAAAGAATACCTCTCTTTTTGGAGGCCTTCTTTTGCTGTTGCCTAGGAGCTTCAAACAATACATACTCATTCCTCTTCACATTCCTTTTGCTTACATTGGAAATGACATAAACTACAGTAATCCAAAATTCCTAATCAGTAGTGATCAGGTGAAAGTTGCAAAACATTGAAAGCTCAGTAGAAGTAGGAAGCTTTGCATCCAAATCCCAATCCACAAAAGCAAGAATAACCAACGGAAAGAGACAGCAATGTAAAAGGTTGAGCAATAAAACTTTCAAATATGTTTTTCATATTAACAAAAGTACAATTTTAGAAGTTAATCGTGTATTCTCTCAACTACTACTACAAATGTTGGTATTTTGGGATCCATTCCGGTGGCAAGAGGAAATTCACAATTAGCTTGCCTTCCATTTCTCATTTGAAAACCGCCTCAAAAACATCAAGTAAGTTGTGATTTGCGTGAAACACACAAAACAAACAAATATAAGCAAACTAAAGCAGGAAAAAGCCAATGTCAGATTGAACATAAGATGAGAGATAAAGCAAAAGCTACTATGCCAAGTTAATTAAGCACTATAGAGACATTTGAACGAAAAGACAATGGATTCAGATTCATTCACAACTAAACAATAATCCCAGTAAAAGGAAACAAAGTTTATATAAGAGGATTATAAAACATGAAAAGAAATAATGATCAAAATATCAAAGATGATAACTCACTTAGACACTGCTGGCCATTGTACTGGTACCCAAACCCATTCTCTCTGCATCAATTCCAGCAACTTATCTAAGAATCCAAACTAAACCAAAAGCATGGGCCAGAGAAAACCCACCTGGTTTGAACCCCTTATATAACTTCCAAATCCTGAAGTCCTGAAAAGAAAAATGTTAAACCTTCAATTGCAGAACTCAAACTTTAATCTGCAATATGCATAGGCATGCCTTACCTATGAACCCAACTGTATTTGCTCAATTCTTTTTGAAACAAATATGAATTACGTATTAATTAAATTGCAGGCCACAAATTGAATCAAAACATTGCAAAGGTTTTACACCAATTGCCAGAAGATACCAAAACAATGTCAATTAACAATCGTTAACATTAGTTACTCTTCAACGATTTTGAGTTTCTGATTAAAGATTTTGAATCCACACAAATCTAAAGTTAAAACATCAAAACCCAAATCAATTCTAAAACAACACTCATCCTTCACCCAAAACCAATAGCCATCGAATAAGAAGATCCTCCACGGACACCGAATCAGAAGAGTGGAGACCGGATGGCAGACTGTAATTCAAAAAAATATCAAGGCCAAAACCGTCACTCCACTTTGTGTACAGTGATGAACACGAAACCGGGCAACTGTAGGAGTGTAGGTCCTATGTCCAAGACAGGCCCAAAACCCAAAGGGCCAAATTAGTACCTAGTCGAAGGTTTGCTCTACCCAACTGTAGGTCCAATCATCATAACTAGTATCATATTGAATTTTGGTGCACCAATATTCAATTAGAAAGAAAATTAAAATAAAAATAAAAATACTTTTCAACAAAAGGGAAACAACATTTTAGCCCGACTAGGCAAATCAATCACGTTTTTCTTACCTTCATTTTTTGATGGCTTTGTTCTGATAGGCATCATCTCTTCAACTTCCGTCTCTCTCACATTATCTTAGTTCATCTAACTTTCACCATTACTAAAAATGGTTATACAGTTACACTTGACAGCTCCTAACTTTCTTACCGGCACCAACTCCCACATGTACTCCCGAAACCAAAATTCAGTAGCTACCTACTGCCCTTTCAACTCTTCGCAGTTGCCATTCCCCCTAAGTAAAATATATTTGAAGCTTTGCTTCCACAGTTACACAATTTCTAAGAAATGGGTTCCAAAGCAAGCTCACTATGCTTGCATTTCTTGCTTCTACTGCTTCTCTCTGGCACTGTGCTCTCGGTTCATTGGCCTGTAAAATCTCTGCCTGGCTACTCCGGTGATTTGCCCTTCAACTTTGAAACCGGGTAAGTATATATTGCTACATTAGTATTTCGAAGTAACATTAATTCACATTTTTATCATTACTGAGACATGTACGTAGATGACAAACAATGTTGTATTCAGGTATATTAGTGTGGATGGAATCGAGTTCTTCTACTACTTTGTCGAGTCCCAAGGGAACCCTGGAGCTGACCCTGTTTTGCTTTACCTCAATGGAGGCCCTGGATGTTCGGGTTTAAACGGATTCTTCTACCAAATTGGTGGGTATTCTTTATCTTCTACTAATGTTTGTCATTGTTCTTATGTCTAAGTTTACGCCAATGATTCTTAGCATCTTATGCTTTTTATTTCTAGGCCCGTTGAAGTTCAACATTACAGATTACACCGGGGGCTTACCGACATTGATGTACGAACCAGAAACATGGACAAAGGTATGCAACAATTTGATATCGGTAGTTTTTCCTCGTATGGTCGATTTAAACAAGATTTCACCTGATTTAAGCTCTAGATCATTCTTACACGAAAATGTCACATCAAATTAGATTTAACATCATCTGTATTTCAACTTACCTGTTGATGCAGACGGCCAGTATAATATTTTTGGATGCACCTGTTGGTGCTGGTTTCTCATACGCCAACGACAGTGCCGCTTGGACCACAACAGATACACTAGCAGCAAGCCAGTACAATGACTTTTTGAGAAGTGTAGGTGTACTGTGTCTAACTTTGATAAAATGATTACAGATTGACCATGTTTTTACATTAACTGTTGTTTTATTTTGGTTGAACTGTGATGCAGTGGATAGATGAACACCCGGATTTTAGTACAAATCCAGTCTACATTGGTAGTGATTCATATGCTGGAATAAATCTTCCCATCCTTGCTCAAGATATAATCAACAGTAATCACGACCTACTCCTTTGTTAATCCTTTTTCCAATTATGATAACGCCTGGAAGTAGCACCCTGTGGACTAGTTTTCTTATTATTGATTGATTTGCAGGCAATGAAGCTGGAGTCGAGCCAACTATATACCTCAAAGTATGTGTATGATCGCATTTCAATTGCCCATCCACTTAGTTAATGCCTTTTATATTGACAATTGGATAACATGACATATTATGTCATGTTTGATATTTACAGGATTTTGATAATATATCGAGTAATTAATAGTTCAATCTTTCATATGATCTCAGGGAATGGTACTTAGTTGTCCGCATACAAATACTGATATTGAAACAAATGCCAAAGTAATTTTTGCCCATAGGATGGCTCTAATATCAGATTCAATGTACGAGGTAGGAAGTGATCAATAATTAATTACATTTCCTTTCTTGTAAAAGTTTCCTAGGCAGGGTAGGAACAACATGTTCATTATATGTTTACATAATTACCATTGGTATTTTCAGTCTGCTAAAAACAGTTGCAATGGGGATTATGTGGATACAACCACTGCAGCATGCACAGAAAGTCTCAGTGCTATAACCCAGGTTTGCATAATCCTCGTCCTCCTCATCGTCGTCATCCTCGTTGTCTCTTATTACATTTTATTAGTTTAATGGGGTTCGTTTACTGCTAGTAGTGTGACCATTTTATATAATGTGCAGTGCATTGCTGAAATAAGTGTAACCAGTACCTTGGATCCCGATTGCACTTTCTTGTCCCCGAAAGAAAAGGAAGAAGAGGAAGAAAAGGAAGAAAAAGCCGCCAGAAGATCTCTCAGACAAAACCCCATCAGGAGTTCATTAAGCCTACCATCATCAATTACAAACCCTAAAGATTTTTACTGCCATGTAAGTCTCTCACGCTGTGTATTAATTTACCTCTATGTCACGGCCTAACCCGAAAGAAGACACATTAGTCGAATTGAGGTGTAAATCGCATCTATATTACAGAAGATCTGTTCTCTATAATTAGGATGTGAAATAATCCCACTTTGAGAAATGAAATAGTTCCAAGGTTTTATTCAAAAAAGGAATACAACACTAATGGTTATCTGGTTATTATTTCCTCAATTTATTTGGCAGAATTTCCCTTATTTGCTTTCTGATGTATGGGGAAATGATGAAGGCGTCCAAGAGGCTCTTCATGTTCGACCGGTAATTGCTTTCTGATCTCAGAACTCTGGTTTAATATACTGTATTCGTTTCCAGTGTACGTACTCATTTGATTCTCAATCATAAAAAATTTTCATACCGTCAAGATTCCCAAAAACAAAACAAAAATCATCTGATAGGTCAAGTCTTTAATTAAGACATTGCTTTTAATGTTGTCATTTCTTAATTTTTCAACAGGGAACTGTCAAAATATTTTTTAGGTGCAACGTTAGTCTCTCGTACACTGTAGACACCGATGATGCCGTCGCTTATCACAAGAATCTGACGGATACAGGCCTGCAATTACTGGTTTTCAGGTAAGAAATCACTTTTAGTTAAGAACTTGAATGTTAGGTACAGATCATTGTTAAGTTTTCTGATACAAACTTTTGTGTTCTCGCAGTGGTGACCATGACATGGTTATTCCACATAATGGTATTGAGTACTGGATAACCACATTAGACCTCACTCTCGACACCGATTGGCGTCCTTGGTTTGTTAGTGGTCAAGTCGCGGGGTGAGTTTAATTATCACATCATCGAGTTCATATGTCGCATCTATTAAATTCAAAATTTTCAACCGAAAATCTTTGTATATCATACTAATAAAATCTTCAGTAAGACGGGCGAGTGTACAATGTAATTGTGAGAGAAAGAGCTTATAACACCGTCTTATCCTAAAGTAATTGCATTCTACGTACTAATGCTGCAATATATATATTGTTTTAGGTTCACAAGGAGGTATACAAACGATGGATATCGCTTGACATATGCAACTATTAAGGTAAGACAACAGTTATCTTCAGCTTCTTCTGATTTCTCTGTTTCTTCAAAATTTCTTATTTTATTGATTAATCCTATGCAGGGAGCTGGTCACTCACCTCACGAGTACAAACGCAAGGAGGTTTTTGACATGTTCGATAGGTGGATCCATTATTATCCTCTCTAAATTTTTCTTCATGTCAATTTGTAATTTCAAATAATAGTTCCATATGCAATTTTTGATAAAAATGTGCAAACTTCAAGTTCTCCGGCCACTTTATTGATCTTGGAGTATTGTACTATAAGGCATTGGATTGAGAAGTATGTTGGTGATGTACCTATTAGTTCATTCGATAGTGAATGGAAGGTATTAAGTGTAGTCAATCTAGAAGGCTCAACTTGACACCCACGAGACCTCAAATATATCTAAACCAACACAAGTATTTCAACAAAAAAAAAAAACTCAAGTTTAATATAGAAATAAAAAAAGTGTGAGAGAGAGAGAGAGAGGTATGTTGTAATCTCAGTCGGATCTCTCTTTGGAGAGCCTTAGACCAAAAGTTAACTAATGATTCGGTGGGTGACCACTGAAAATAATACCATAGTTAGGTGTCTTTCGACCAAAAGGGTACGGAGTGGTGCTAGAGTGGTCAGAGGACATCACCGATCGGCATATGACGTCATCGGAGGTGGCCAGATGGTCCAGAGATTTGGTGGCGGTGGAACAATAGAAGATATATAAAGAAGAAAAGGGGGAGGGGGGTGGGAAGAACTGGAAATTGATGTGAACTTTGAAGGAGAGATCCAATCCAAAAGAGATGGTTATGGAGGATTAGATTTGAGGGAACTCCCCTAGGTTAGCCGCTCCATAAGACCATAACCCTAAGTTGGTGGACTTTTGGTTGTCTTTTTCGAAATTTGGTTTATTTATTTATTTACTTTGTAGTTGTTTTTTGTTTAAATTAAAATAAATTCCTATTAGTGTAAGGATGTGTGGGCTTTATACCAGTTTATGTACCTTGTTTAGTCTAGTGAGGCGGCAGATATTTGTCAAATGGAGGCAACCTTTTAATGGCAGATTGAAACAAAGTGTTGTCAGTTGTAAATCCTGTCAGTAACATACTGGGAAAACTATATTAACTATCTTATCGCTCTTCATGAGTGTTATATTTCCTGTGTGTCACTGCTATTGTAAAGCAAATGGAGTTATGAATGATGCAACTCTTGCTAATTGGTTAATGTCAAAATACATAGATTTAATGAAAATTGCTGTTATTATTTCAAGTCGTTGTCAATAACTACATACATAATTAATTGCAAGGCTGAAAATAAAAAGGTATCAAATATCGTCAAAAAAAAAAATATTTAAAAGTGAACAGATTAAAAACAAACTTTAAAGCAGCGAAAAGATCAACTCTGAACTTCAGGTTGTAATACCTTTACCAAGATTTGTTCTAAATTCATAATATTGTAGTTATCATAACTATCTCTAATGGTACCACAAGAACCAATCAAACAAGAACGGTTCTAGATCCACCACATTCGGCTTAAAGTGATTCAAACCTTATTTCTACCATCCTAAAATTTATACTCTTGAAGTTCTCATCTGAAAATCCGAAGTATACTTATTTCTCCATTTCCGTATAAACCAACAAATAAAAATAAAAAAATTCGACCAATTAAAGCCCAAGAACTTACAATTTCCAGTCATCCCAACAATGTCCTTGTCAATGAACTTTTCCTGGTAAAAAAAAAATTGGGAAAAAAAAAAAGAAAAAAGAAAGAGTACATTAATGAGAATGGATAAGATAATGATGTAGAGAGCCCTAATAAATGACAAAATTGTGTGTAACCAAAAAAAAAAAAAAAATGACAATTGTGGCATTGAAATTGCTTTGGTGTTGAAAGAAGCATAATCCAAATTTAGGTAGGGTGGCCATATAAACTAGTCTATTCGTTCATCCGGCCAGACAAACGTGGCTAAAGTGTGACGGATATGGATAATCTGTTGTAAGACTAGCAAGTAGTAGCTACCGGTCCTTGAGGATATAAAATGATTATAAATTCATATCGAGGCCTTATTTTCTTCAACTGGAGTCTGCATATTAGCATTTATATATAAACTCATCTCCAATGGGTTAGATAGGACCCATTTTTGAATTGCAAATACTAAAAACAGTTTCGATTATCCAACATAGACTTGAATGGTTGGAGAATGAAAGGGAAGGAAATGAGGTCCCCCCACCTGCACATTCATCTCAAACAAATTAGCTGCATGCAAAGTGACACATTGTCACCCATAGCCTATATACTAGCTACTGTTGGAGCTGCCTGTTGTATTTAAAAACTCATTTTTGGTGTTGTTTTTTTTTAAAGAAGAGGTTTCAAATTTAAATATATGAAATATGACACGTTTACTAACTTGAAATAAGTATCAAAATAAGAGAATTGATTATAAAATATGTTTTCACCTGCATTTACTAATACGAAGGAAAATTAGAAATGAAAGTAGTCAAACAACTCAGAGTACAAAACCTAAAAGGGGACCAAAATTTATTATGCAATTTATTCTCTCAAAAAAGAATATATATGCTCATTAAGTCATGTTTGGCAGGCCTCCCTCAAAATTTCTAATTCCGGCCCTTGAAGAAGATGAAGGGGCAGAAAGAATCGAATTAAAACAAGTTAGATCTTACAGTTAGGATTTCTGGTTGAGCCTAAAGTTCTGGGACAAGAATGATATGGGTTAAGTGATCCAGCAGCCTTCAGTACGTATTTAATTGCACATTCCAAACGTGCTGGATCATTTGCGCAGGTATTCTTAAGGAAATACAGAAGGATATGGATAATGTTTGATATGCATGCACGACTAGTAAGTAGTAGCTACTGGTCCTAGAGCGTAATTAATTATAATAACATATCCAAGTCTGCCTCAGCCATTATCAGATTAGAGCAACCCTTTTTTTTTTTTTTTTTTTTTCCAAAAAGACTTACAACACAAAACTAAAGAGAGAAGTGCAACCAGAGTTAAGTAAATAAATATTACTATTCGCTAGAGATGTTGAAGGAGGTAACTGACAGACTCAAGATCGGTTTGAATGATGGAATGACCCAACTTTGCTAAAAAATCAGTTACAAAATTTAGCTTCACACAAGATGTGCCTGAAGGAGATAGCTTTAAGAAATAAGGCAATAGCTTTGAATGTGACACAAAGCCTTTGATGTCTTTCACTATTTTCTTTATCTGCCAAGGGATGTCACAAGCCCCACACCTTCAACCTGGACTTTCTTGAAACCATTTTCTAAGGCTTTCTGGAGACCTTTTCGTAACGCAAGAGCTTTAGATAGAAGAATATTGTTGTAATCAAGATTTCTTGAGCCAGCAAGAAGAGGAAAACCGTACCATTGGAATCTCTTATGACAAAATCAGAAACAGCATAATTGTTATGAACAAATCCGTCAAAGTTAATCTTCACATGATGGCTAGTAGGGGGTGCCACTTAATGATAGATATAAAAGTGTAGCATCTCGATCGAAGATGATAAAATAAAAGAAAGATTCTTGAAAATATTGTTCTGGCGATCGTTCCAATGTTGTATTTATGATAATCTTGCCATCTTTGATATGAAGGTATTATGTTGACTAATATATGACTAGAACAATAATCTTGTCTTCTTGTTAATTATTTCACTATATACAATTAATTTTCCCTGAAACAATAGCATTAATAAACGGATCATAGAACTATCCACTAGAGGACTGGTGTGATCTATGGATCTGATATATTTATATCGAAATTACACTGTCATATACAAGAATACATTGTTTCAAAGAACAGAGCACAGAGAATGACGAGGTTCTCTCATATAAACGTTGTTAATTAAGAAAATAATTAATTAAGCAAATGACCAAGTCAAAAGTTCTAAAAAATATAAAACTTATATGAAATAAAGCGGCAGAAATGATGAGAAAAATCTGAAAGTCACTCTTACAAGAAGAAAATATAAAGGGATGAATCAAATCCCACCAAGCCAAGTCACGAAAAGTAGTAACGTACCATAGTTTGTTAACATGTATGTGACAAACAATTTCAAAAACTATAAAACGAGCATAATTGCATCTAGAATTACATTGCAAATAATATATTCGAACCTAATTGAAGTTAGTAATGGAGAAAGGTTGTAATTCATTGTTAACAATTGTTGCTATGTTGGAAAGCAGTTACTTCAGGCTTTGGTCGGACTAACAATTTCCACGAGGAAAACGGCTAGTGCTTGATAATGTTTGTACATCTTTCCCAATCAAGTCATCGTTGGACATATGGTTGTGCGCCTTGTGCCTAAGCTACCAAATTTTGAATGGCAAGTGCGATTTTTTATTAGTTGAAAATGAATTAGCAATAAATGCCTTACAACCAATAAAAATGAATTAAACATTGACTATAGAGCATTGTTTGAAAAGGAAAATAATAAGTTATTGGATAGTATAATTTAAGTGAGTGCTCGTCCCTATATTCATTATCAACCAAATTTCAAAGCCTCCATTTCCAGTCACAACAGCATTTCCACACCACTGTTACAACTTTCTCTGCCACTTAAAGAGCGCGGTTTCTTTAGATATATAACGATCAAAACTTGCATGCAAATAACTTTACATTGTCTAACAATGGTATTTGATTCTTGCAACAAAACCATGAACTGGGTTTGTTTGCATTTGCTTCTGCTAGTTATTTTCTCGGCCAATGCAGTTTACTGTGGCACACTGGTCAAGTCTATTCCCGGGTTCGACGGTGAACTTCCTTTCAAGCTCTACACTGGGTATGTGTAAATTTGTCCATGTTCTTGGATTTCAATTGCGTTTAGCTAAAAACTTCTCATCTTACATTGACATTTACCTCTGGAAGGTATACGACTGTTAATGGCTCAGAGATGTTTTACTACTTCATTGAGTCAGAAGGAACCCCCAAAGAAGACCCTTTGTTGCTGTGGTACAGTGGAGGCCCTGGTTGTTCTGCTTTCAATGGTCTCATTTACGAAAACGGTACAGTCTTCTTCATTCTAATGGGCAAATTTCACATATAAATGGGTAACTGCAATTGCTGAAGAACAAGAAAAAAGAAGAAGATTGACCCCTTGGTTATATCTTCTATAGGTCCCTTGGCTTTCAACGACACAGATTATGAAGGCGGTGTACCAAAAACATTTTACTATCCATACTCATGGTCAAGGGTAAGTATATATTTTCCCACATTCCTTAAGGTTGTTTTTTTTTTTTTTTTTTTTTTTTCTGATTTTGAACAGGTTTTGAACCTAGCCTAACTAGGAGGCTTAGCCTCATGCTCGATAAAGTTCTATTGTATAAGTCTTAGTTTTGTCATACATTGATATTTTATGAAAATTCTCCAGACTGCAAGCCTATTGTTTGTGGATGCACCTGTTGGCACTGGTTTCTCTTATGCAACTGATGCATCAGAATACGCTACCTCCGATACAAAAACAGCAGCACAGGTTTACCAGTTCTTGAGAACGGTAATGCTTCGTATGCAAGAAAACCACACATTTATGTTCCTACAAAGAATAATGCAGACATACATTCTCATTCATCATTAATTTAGTTTCTTAATTTGGGTTGTAATGCAGTGGTTGAATGAGCACCCGCAATACCTCAAGGTTCAGTTGTTTGTTGGGGCTGATTCGTATTCAGGCATATCGGGAACCATTGTTGTTGAACATATAATGGCTGGTATGAATGGACTACATGGAGCACTCTCCGTTGTTATGAAAACCCTTTTGAAAATGACTCATAAAATTTGGAACTGAACTGGCTAAAATGTTTCAGGTAATGATGCCGGATTTAAGCCACGCCTGAATCTCAAGGTTAATTGACTAAAACAATTCATTCTTACATTGAGGCATCATGTTAGTCTTCCCAACTTTTTGGTTAAATTTTGAGAATTGTTCTCTGACATGTTTTCAGGGCTATATTCTAGGGTGTCCAAAAACAGATTCAACTATCAATGAGAATTCTAAGTACTCCTATTCTCACCGGATGGCACTTATATCAGATGAACTCTATTATGTGAGAGACCTCATTCCATTTTCTACTATAATGTTCTTGGAAATTTGCAATCTAGAATATTTGGCTTAATTTCATATATTGAAAAAATGAAACAGGGCACTCTGTTTTGCAATGTGATTCATTGTCTATTATATGTTCCCTAATTGCAGGAGTCCCTGACTTTAATTATTATTTTAAAATTTTCATTTGTGGGCTTGGTGGACAATTTTGTGGAGCCAACTTCAATCAACGGTTATCAGTCATTCACGCATAGTTGAATCGGTAGATTTTCATGTAATTAAACTCCAATTGATGGTGTTATATATTTTGCAGTCGGCTAAAAACAGCTGTAATTCAGATTTCTATGGAGCAACTGTTGATGAACCAGAATGTTACGAGGATGTTCACTTGATTGCAAGGGTGGGAGACACTCAGTTCCTTTTATAATATGTCATCTAAGTTCCCTATAGACTTTTTGGAAATTCAACACTAAATCAGTAATTTCATGAACTTGCAGCAAATTAAAGACATAAACAAAAACCATATTCTGGAGCCAAAATGCACATGGGCTTCACCAGTACCCGATGGAGATTCAGCTCGTAGATCTATGCAGGAATACGAATACCCGGAAGACTTCCTCCGGTCACCTCTAAAAAATCCTGAATTCTGTCACGTAAGTATTCCCTCTATCTATAATAGCTGCTACATTTGGACCTGAAAACTTGTCCAGATCTTAGTTTTCACTACAAATTCCCTCCTTGCAGAACTTTAACTATGCGCTATCCTACGTATGGGCAAACGATGATGATGTACGAGCGGCACTTAATATCAGAAATGTACCACCTCTAAACCTGAGATAGTTTTAATATACTTAACATACCTTGGTTACTTTCTTGCTGATAAGTTTTTGTAAATATGATCAGGGAACAGTATTTGATTGGAAGAGATGCAACAAGAGCTTGGATTACACATATGATGTGACAAGTGTCCTCGAATATCATCAAAATCTCAGTACCAAGGGATTACAAGTTCTGATATTCAAGTAATTACTTGTACTTTTTGTAAGCTAATTTGTTCTTCATACATACAGTTTCTGTGCACTATGTTGCTAAACCAGTAGATTACTTCTTCTCCTGCAGTGGTGATCATGACCTGACAATTCCGAACACCGGCACGGAAGAGTGGATTAAAAAATTGGGTTTGACTGTTGTTAATGACTGGAGACCATGGCTAGTTGATGGTCAGATTGCAGGGTGAGTTCTTTCTTCTTCTTCTTTTTTTTTTTTTTTTTTTTTG
Organism: Rosa rugosa; assembly: GCF_958449725.1. Lineage (NCBI taxonomy): Eukaryota > Viridiplantae > Streptophyta > Magnoliopsida > Rosales > Rosaceae > Rosa > Rosa rugosa. Next base: position 5,421,985 of record NC_084822.1, read on the forward strand.
AATCCACTTCTGTTTTTCTTTGTATTTCAGTAATTTGCAAATTCTGTTGTTGATGTTATATGTATTTATGCAGATACACCATCAAGTATTCAGAAAATGGATACCGCTTGACATATGCAACCTTAAAGGTAACCTTGCTGCCCAAGTTAATGGCAATATAAACTTTTTCTTCTTTTAAATTTTATTTTAAAATTTTTTGTTGGGTTCACATCCAAAACCAATTGGCAATGGATGGAGTGGCCCAAACCCTTATAAACTCATAGGCAATGTCTCATTTTTCCCATGTGGGATGTATATATATTCTCAACAGTTTTCAATTGATTTTTTAGGGGGCAGGTCACTCACCTCAAGAATACAAGCGTCGAGAAGGTTATGACATGTTCGACAGGTTCATCCATTACTATCCCATCTAGCTAGAAGAAGATGTAGAGAGCATCAAGATGATCGAGGACGGTTTCTCCCTTTGAGAGCGGATAATCAGTTTTCTCTCATTCGTTATATATTAGTATCAATGTAAAATATTGAAAAAGACATGTTATTGAATTTCTAATAAAACTGCAAGTCCTATATTTTGTTTGTAGAAATTGATTTTGAAAATCTCGGAAAACTCAAGATTGAACAATGAAGTGAAATAATGTAGGCTGTAACAGGATGCATTTTTCGATATCGATCAACAAGAATATTGGCAACCCACAACATTGGTTTCGATGTCGGTTCATCCGACTGATAGGCGTCCCGAGCCCCAGTGAAAATCAAGCAAATGACAGAAATGACCAGGTCGGATCTAGCCAAATCGTAAAAGTAAAAATCTACGGTGTCGTGGCCTATTTTGGCCAAAAGACCAAATCGCCGGCACCAACTTTACCTTAGCAGTCACATGCAATCCTCATGATGCCATATGGTCAAAATTTTTGTGAACATGGCCCCCAATCAAGGACCCTATGAGAAGGCAAGCATTTAACTTAAGTTACCTCGATGCAATTGGGAGTCACTCACTTATAAATTAGGTTTAACCCAAATTAGGATGGTAAACCTAGTTTATCTTCAGGGAGGTGGTATCAGAGCAGGTCTTCCCTGTCTCTTTTATTGGCCTTAGTAGCAATGGGTGAAGTTACGAAATCAGATATCGAAGCTCTTACGGCAGCGTTTACCACTGCCAACAATTCCATGAATAATCAGATTGGAGAAATTCGTGGATTGTTGGGTGAGAGGAACAACAACAACAACAATAACAACAACAATAATCGGAATAGAGGCGGGGAAGGAGGCCAGCGAGTTAGGGCTCCACATGGTGAAGTTGTTGTTAATACTTCACAATCTGAGCCTGAAGAAGAAATTTTGCAATATGAACAACATGGACAAGCTGACCAGGATTACAAAGTCAAGGCCGAAATTCCATTTTTTTCGGGCAACTTGGGTGTAGAAGATTATCTGGATTGGCAGCTTCAGGTGGACAGATTCTTTGAGATTATGGAAGTGCCTGAACACAAGCAGGTTAAGCATGTTGCCTGGAGATTGAAGAGTACTGTTGCAGTATGGTGGGATAAGTTGCAGAGCACTCGAAAGAAGCAGAGGAAGCAGGGTGTTAGAACGTGGCGAAGAATGAAGCAGTTAATGATGGAGAGATTCTTGCCAGATGATTATGAGCAGATTCTATACAGGTTGCATATCGAATGTGTCCAGGGAACTAGGACAGTGGCTGACTACACAGCTGAGTTCTTACGCTACTCAGAGCGTAACGAACTAGGAGAATCTGAAGGCCAGAAGGTGGCTCGCTATGTCAGTGGGCTGAAGCCTTCTATTCAAGATAAAATTGGGTTACAAACTGTTCATACTATGGCCGAAGCTTCAAACCTAGCATTGAAGGCAGAGTTGTTAGAGAAGCCTTCACGAGCTTCTTCTTTCCAGAGATATAACTACCAAAGGAGCGCAGATTTGGTTAACTCCTCAACTGACAAGGGTAAAACCACACTGCAGAAAACAGAAAACACTTTTAGGGCTTCCAATCCTCCTTTTAAAGGGGCTGGCAGTTCTAACAGTTCTAGTGGTGCTCAAAACAGGGCCCCGAACCAGAGGTTTAATAATCCTTATGCTAGACCTACAACAGATGTCTGTTATCGATGCAACAAGCCTGGGCATAGATCTAATGTGTGTCCTGAGAGGAGACAAACTGCTCTTATAGGTGAATATGATGAAGATGAGGAAGAAGGAGGAAGAGGTGACGATTATGTTGGGGCTAAGTTTGCTGAGGAGGAGTCTCCTGAAAAGGTTAATATTGTGTTGCAGCGGGTCTTATTATGTCCTAAAGAAGATGGGCAGCGACGCAATATTTTCAGGTCATTTTGTTTCATCAATAATAAAGTGTGCAATTTGATTGTGGATAATGGAAGCTGTGAAAACTTTGTAGCCAAGAAGCTGGTGGAATACTTGCAGTTACCTACGCAGCCTCATGAAGCACCTTATTCCCTTGGTTGGGTCAAGAAAGGTCCACAAGTTCGAGTTACTGATTCCTGCAAAGTACCGATATCCATTGGTAAGCATTATAAAGATGAAATTCTGTGTGATATTATTGATATGGATGCTTGTCATATTTTATTTGGGCAACCATGGCAATATGATGTGGATGTGATTTATAAAGGCAAAGATAATGTGGTGATGTTTATGTGGAATAGTCATAAAATTGCTATGGCTGCTGTGTGTCAATTTGAGAAGTCTGGTGGAAAGAAAGGGGAGAGTTTCCTGACCTTGTCTAGCAGTGAATTTGAGATGGAGGAGGCTTTTAAAGAATCTGAAGTTTTCTGCCCAGTGGTGATAAAGGGGTTGTTGGCGGCAGAAAAGGAAGATGTGGTGATCCCTCAGGAAGTGCAGAATATGTTGGGAGAGTTTAAAGAGTTGATTTCAGATGAGTTGCCCAACGAACTACCACCTATGAGGGACATTCAACATCAGATTGATTTGGTTCCTGGAGCTAGTTTGCCAAATCTGCCACATTACCGAATGAGTCCCAAGGAGAATGAGATTTTGAGGGAGCAGATTGAAGACTTGTTGAAAAAGGGGTTCATTCGTGAAAGTATGAGTCATTGTGCAGTTCCAGTCCTCCTTGTTCTTAAGAAGGGCAATCAATGGCGGATGTGTGTTGATAGCAGGGCCATAAATAAGATAATTGTGAAGTACAGGTTTCCCATCCCTCGTTTGGAAGACATGCTTGATGAACTGAAGGGTTCCAAAGTGTTTACCAAGATAGATCTTCGAAGTGGTTACCACCAGATTCGAATCAAGCCAAGAGATGAGTGGAAGACAGCTTTTAAGAGCAAGGATGGCTTGTTCGAGTGGCTGGTTATGCCATTCGGGTTGTCTAATGCACCCAGCACTTTTATGAGGCTTATGAACCAGGTTCTTCGTCCTTTTATGGGTTCCTTTGTCGTTGTCTATTTTGATGATATATTAATCTATAGCAGGACCAAAGAAGAACATCTGGTACATTTGAGACAGGTTTTGGGAGCTTTACAGGAAAATAAACTGTACATTAACCTGAAGAAGTGTACTTTCTGTGCCAACAAATTGTTATTTTTGGGATTTGTGGTTGGAGAAGAAGGCATTCAGGTTGATGAAGAGAAGGTGCGAGCAATAAGAGAATGGCCAGCTCCAAAAACAGTTTCTGAGGTGCGGAGCTTTCATGGTTTAGCTACTTTCTACAGGAGTTTTGTGAAGAATTTCAGTACCATTACTGCCCCTATTACTGAATGTTTGAAGAAAGGTAAATTCCAATGGGGAGAGGAACAAGAGAAGAGTTTTTCCCTAATCAAGGAGAAACTTTGTACTGCACCAGTTCTTGCTCTTCCTAATTTTGACAAGGTATTTGAGGTTGAATGTGATGCTAGTGGCGTGGGGGTAGGTGCTGTGTTGTCACAAGAGAAGAAACCAGTAGCATTCTTTAGTGAAAAGCTGAGTGAAGCTCGTCAGAAGTGGAGTACTTATGATCAAGAATTTTATGCAGTGTTCCGAGCATTGAGGCAATGGGAGCACTACCTAATTCAGAGAGAATTTGTACTATTCACGGATCATCAAGCCTTGAAGTACCTTAACAGTCAGAAAACTGTGAATAAGATGCATGCAAGGTGGGTGAGTTTTCTGCAGAAATTCCCTTTTGTGATTCAACATAAATCTGATACTCTTAATAGGGTGGCAGATGCTTTGAGTAGGAGGGCTTCCTTGCTGGTCACTTTAGCCCAGGAGATTGTGGGGTTTGAGCTCTTGAAAGAGTTGTATGAGGAAGATACTGATTTTAAGGAGATCTGGACCAAGTGCAGTAGCAATAATGCAGTTGCAAATTTTTATGTGAATGAAGGATATTTATTCAAAGGCAATCGGCTATGTATCCCTAGTTCTTCGTTGAGAGAGAAACTGATTAGAGATCTGCATGGAGGGGGTTTGAGTGGACACTTGGGCCGAGACAAAACTATTGCTAGCCTTGAGGAGAGGTATTTCTGGCCACAGTTGAAAAAGGATGCAGGAACTATCGTGAGGAAGTGCTACACCTGCCAGGTTTCTAAGGGTCAGTCCCAAAACACAGGACTTTATCTTCCTTTACCTGTTCCTGATGATATTTGGCAGGATCTTGCTATGGATTACCCCGTACCCAAAGAGGTGTGGATTCTATGTTTGTGGTAGTTGACAGGTTCTCTAAGATGGCGCACTTTATAGCTTGTAAGAAGACTGCTGATGCGTCCAATATAGCCAACCTGTTCTTCAGGGAGGTGGTTCGTTTGCATGGAGTACCCACGTCCATTACTTCTGATAGAGACACAAAGTTCCTTAGCACCACTTCTGGATTACCTTATGGAGGATGTTTGGTACAGCTTTGAACCGTAGCAGCACAGCTCATCCTCAAACTGATGGACAGACAGAAGTTACTAACAGAACTTTGGGTAACATGGTACGAAGTGTTTGTGGAGATCGACCCAAACAGTGGGATTATGCTTTGCCACAGGTGGAGTTTGCTTATAACAGTGTTGTGCATAGTGCAACAGGGAAGTCACCATTCTCCTTAGTTTATACTGCTGTTCCTCGACATGTGGTTGATCTGGTGAACCTTCCTAAGGTTCCTGGTGTTAGTGTTGCTGCTGAGGGCATGGCTAGAGATGTGCAGGCTGTTCGAGACGAAGTTAAGGCCAAGCTGGAAGCAACTAATGCTAAGTATAAAGCTGCAGCTGATAAACATCGCAGAATAAAAGTGTTCCAAGAGGGTGATGACGTGATGGTGTTCCTGAGGAAGGAGAGATTTCTTGTTGGTACCTATAACAAGCTGAAGCCCAGAAAATATGGTCCTTTTAAAGTGGTGAAGAAGATCAATGATAATGCTTATGTTGTTGCACTTCCAGATTCGATGGGCATTTCTAACACTTTCAATGTTGCTGATCTGCATGAGTTTCGTGAAGATGAGGCTCTTTATCCTGAAGAGAACTCGGGGTTGAGTTCTTTGGAGGTGGAGGAGACTGATGTAGAACAGATGGCAGCCCAATTTGAAGAACAGTTGGATCGTGCTAAAGGAGGAAAATGAAAAGTGACTAGTAGACGCGAAACAGCTCCTCGGAGTCCGTTTGGGACGCACCTTACCTTTCCGGAAATGGAATCAAGCCAGAAATCAGACTCGTCGCTTTGCCACGACTTGTGGCCTTTTTCGGGCTTTCGGGGTCGTTTAGGGCCTCAAAAACTGCATTTTTCTATTTTCCGGTGTTTTGGTTTTCCTAGTTATTTTCGGGTTGTTTTCGTTTTTACCCATGAGCTTTAGGGTTTCATTGTTAGTCGCCCTAGGGTTTATTTTCTTATAAATAAGCCGCCTTAAGGCTGCAGAACGAATCTTTTATCATATTTATCAATCAAATTGAGATTCATCTCTTTTATCTCTGGTGGACTCCAGAATCTTTGCTTAGGTTTATTGCTGGTAAACCTAGTTTATCATCCCGACTGCGTCAGGTGGTATCAGAGCCATGTTGATAGCTTATGGAGGATGATAAACTTGGGTTATCATCAAAATGTAGGTTTATTGCTCTGACGCAGGTGGTATCATTGCTGGTAAACCTATGTTTATCATCCTCCATAAGCTATCAACCTGGCTCTGATACCACCTGACGCAGTCGGAAGGATAAACTAGGTTTACCAGCAATAAACCTAAGCAAAGATTCTGGAGTCCACCAGAGATAAAAGAGATAAATCTCAATTTGATTGATAAATATGATAAAAGATCCGTTCTGCAGCCTTAAGGCGGCTTATTTATAAGAAAATAAACCCTAGGGCGACTAACAATGAAACCCTAAAGCCCATGGGTAAAAACGAAAACAACCCGAAAATAACTAGGAAAACCGAAACACCGGAAAATAGAAAAATGCAGTTTTTGAGGCCCTAAACGACCCCGAAAGCCCGAAAAAGGCCACAGATCGTAGCAAAGCGATGAGTTTGATTTCTGGCGCGATTCCCTTTCCGGAAAGGTAAGGTGCGTCCCAAACGGACTCCGAGGAGCTGTTTCGCTTCTACTAGTCACTTTTTGTTTTCCTCCTTTAGCACGATCCAACTGTTCTTCAAATTGGGCTGCCATCTGTTCTGCATCATTTCTTCTGTTCTATTCTTGGTGTGTGATCTCCACTATCCAACACTTCCTCCTCACGTACAACCAATTATCATATCAAATATGTGGTTAATTCGCACTTCATCAATTCGTAGACTGAGCTAACACATGATTTTAACATCTCGGTAATAATTTGTTCACTAGAACCAACGCATTTTGTCGAAGATGCAACCATTCGTACGCTAGAGCTAACACATTTTTCAAAGGTTTAGGCATTCGATTCACCTTTAATTTGAGCCCAGCAATTAGGGTCAATGATGTGATTAGAGAGATATCCGTTTTGATACATGTTAAACAGCAACTAGCGTAGTCCATGACTCACTATTATACCGATATTGTCTTCACCTAATCACTTATTTAGTGTTGAGTTTTAACTCAAAAAACTTGAGTGCAATTGAGAGTGATCACTCACTTATAAATTACATATTCTTTTTCACTTTCTCGATCTAGAATCTCTCTCTCCAGCAATTGAAGAAAAGGAAAAAAAAATTGCTTTAGGAGATCAAAAAGTAAATAGGGAGAGAGAACTCATGCTCTGCATGATATACGAATCACAAGCATAATAGTCCACGGTAAACAATAGTGTAATTTAATTGACTCGGTGCCTCCCTAGATCGATAACCAACCGAATTTCAAAGCCATTTCCAGTTACAACAATAGTTCCAGTCTACTACCGTTACCATTTTTCAGTCACTAAATCAGTGTGGTTTCTTTAGATATATAACAATAACCAAAACTTAGCAACTAGCTTTCATTGTCTACCAATGGCATTTAGTTCAAACAACAAAACCATGAACTGGGTTTGTCTGCATTTGCTTCTTCTACTGATATTCTCAGCAAATGCAGTTCACTGTGGCACATTGGTCAAGTCTCTTCCGGGATTCGATGGTGAACTTCCTTTCAACCTCTACACTGGGTATGTGTAAATTTGCAAGATGGGTTTCTTTGGATTCATAAGATTTAGTTTCTAGGATTGCTTGCATGCATTTAGCTAATTACCCATCCTGTCATCTTACAATTACATTTACCTTTGGAAGGTATACGACTGTTAAAGGATCAGAGATGTTTTACTACTTCGTTGAGTCGGAAGGAGACCCCAAAGTGGACCCTTTGTTGCTTTGGTACAGTGGTGGCCCTGGTTGTTCTGCTTTCAATGGCCTCATTTACGAAAATGGTACTGTCTTTTTCACTCTAATGAATAAAATTCAAATAGAATATGGGTAACTGTAATTACGTACTGAGGCAGAAAAAAGAAAACAAAAAAATATGACTCCTGGTTTATATTTTGTACAGGTCCTTTGGATTTCAATCTTACAGATTATGAAGGAGGTATACCGAAAACTTATCACTACCCATATTCATGGACAAGGGTCAGTATCTTTCCACATTCTTTAAGCTTCTGTGTATTCATCTTAGTTTTGTTAGAGAATTGATGTGTTGTGGCACTTTTCCAGACTGCAAGCATATTGTTTGTGGATGCACCTGTTGGCACTGGTTTCTCCTATGCCACTGATGCATCAGAATATGCTACCTCCGATACAAAAACAGCAGAGCAGGTTTACGGCTTTTTGACAGCGGTAATGCTTCATATGCACGTAAACCATACATTTATGATCCTAAAATTAAAGAAGAATGCAGACATTGTCATTCATCATGTGGTTTCTATTGGTTGTAATGCAGTGGTTGAATGAGCACCCGCAATATTCCAAGCTTCAATTATTTCTTGGAGCTGATTCATATGCAGGAGTATCGGGAACCATTGTTGTTAAACATATAATAGATGGTACTAACTTACTAAACAATTAACATTCAGATCAGATTAATCAAAACTTTGATTGAGATCTTGGATTTAAAGTGACTAATTGTTTCAGGTAATGATGCTGGAGCATCACCACGCCTCAATCTCAAGGTAAACTGACTACTATATTTCATTTCATACATTGACGCATCATGATTTTCTTTTCAACTTTTTGGTTATGTACAAGTTAAGAGTATTGTCCTTTGAATTGCTTTCAGGGCTATCTTTTAGGGTGTCCACGTACAGATGCAACCATCAATGAGAATTCAAAGTATATTTATGCTCACCGGATGGGACTTATATCAGATGACCTTTATCATGTGAGACCTCATTCCATTTTCTACTATGTTCTATCATCTTAGGAAAGTGTTTGGCTTTTGTCAATGTGAAACAGGGCACTCTGTTTCTCCATGTGATTCATTGTCTGTTCTATGTTCTGTGACTTCAATTTGCTACAAATCTAAGCCATTTTTTGTTGTGTGCATTTGGTAAATTTGTATTACGGATCTCTATGCAAGTATGCAATTCGACTGATATATCTTCTAGTAAACACATGACGCATTATATATTTGCAGTCTGCTTTAGAAAGCTGTAATGCAAGTTTCTATGGAGTAACCACAGATCAACCAGAATGTTATGAGGACCTTCAATTGATTGCAAGGGTGAGACATTTAATTTCTTTCGTCACACACATTAAGTTATCTAGAACTTACTTGGATATTCAGCACAAAGATGTTTAATTCCATGAACTTGCAGCAAATTAAAGACATAAACAAAAACAATATTCTGGAGCCAAAGTGCACATGGGCTTCTCCAATAAACGATGAAGAACCAGCTCGTAGATCTATGCAGGAAAATGAATACCCTGAAGACTACCTCCGGTCACCTCTACAAAATCCTGAGTTCTGTCATGTAAGTTATCTCCTCTATCTACAATGTGTACTATGTTTGGACCTATAATTTGTCCTGATCTTTATTTCTCCCGGAAACATCCTTCTTTGCAGACCTTCAGCTACTCTCTATCTTATGTTTGGGCGAACAGTGATGAAGTTCGAGCGGCGCTTAATATCAGAAATGTACGTACCACTTCTAAACCTGAGATAGTCTAATATACTTAACATGCCATAGTTACTTTCTTGCTGATAAGTTTTTGTAAACATGATCAGGGAACAGTATTTGATTGGAAGAGATGCAATAAGAGCTTGGATTACACATATGATGTGGCAAGTGTCCTCGAATATCATCAAAATCTCAGTACCAAGGGATTACAAGTTCTGATATTCAAGTAATTACTTGTACTTTTTGTAAGCTATTTTGTTCTTCATACATACAGTTTCTGTGCACTATGTTGCTAAACCAGTAGATTACTTCTTCTCCTGCAGTGGTGATCATGACCTTATAATTCCGAACACCGGCACAGAAGCGTGGATAAAAAAGTTGGGTTTGACTATTGTTAATGATTGGAGACCATGGCTAGTTGATGGTCAAATTGCTGGGTGAGTTTCTTTTCTGCATTTTTTGTTTCTGTTTCAGTAGTTTGAAACTTATGTAATTGATCCTATATATGTGTTTATGCAGGTACACCATCAAGTATTCAGAAAATGGATACCGCTTGACATATGCAACCCTAAAGGTACTACCTAGCTTCCTACCCAAGTCATGGCAATAAGAAATCACTTTGGTGTTTTTAAGTTCTTGTTTTAAAATACGTATGTATTTTTTTCTTCCATAAATTTTGTAGGGAGCAGGTCACTCACCTCAAGAATACAAGCGTAGGGAAGGGTATAAAATGTTTGATAGATTCATCCATTACTATCCTATCTAAGAGAAAGGTGCAGACATCATCAAGATGATCAAGGATATGGTTTCTTCCTTTCAAGCCGGATAAATTTAATGTACGAGTATGTAGTAGTGATGGTAACAGTGATAACATCACCGGCTATGATTACATTTCAAGTACAATTGATATAGTTGAGATGCAATAAAAATACGGTCTGGGTCTGAGAATGGGGATACATCATTTTTCTCTCATCTATCATATGAGTAATTTTGGTAAAATATTGATTATGTTACTAATTTTTCAATAAAGTCGGAAGGGTTGTATGTTTGATGTGTAGATTTTGGTTTTGAATTCTGTTATGATAACTCATGAGTGAGCAATAATGGGAAAACTTGGCTTACACGTGCAACCAATATGAGACCATTTGAAAGTGCGGTGTCCTACAGTACTCGAAAACATCATGCTTTCTCAATCGGATGGTTGAGAAAATCAAAATAATGAACGATCTCAATATATAGAGCATCAATGCTCTTGAGTATTTAAAATTTCCCTCATGACTTAAAAATTGTAACTAAATTTCCCTCACTCAAATTATGTATCAAATCTTGTAATCGGACTAAAATGTTTTTTTTTTCGTTATAGAATAAAATTGAAATTTGTAAAATAAGGGGTTCTTATTTCTTAATGTGAAAAATTCAATGGGAGGGTGTAAAATGTAATTAGCCCACTATTATTACAAATAGCAAGTCCTCTGAGTTAGCCGTCTCCGACAGCTCCGGCCGGCGGGGAAGGTATGACTTTCTGCGTCCATCTATAGCTGTAATTGATTTCTTTCCTGCCTGTAAATGTGGGTTTAGTTACTGTTTCACGTGCTACTGTCCTAGTTACTCTTTAAACAAAAACAAGTCTTTTAACCTCTGTGGGTTTTATGGAAGCTCAGTTGGGCTCGTGTTCTTCTCTCATTTCAGTCATTTGGGAGATGCGTAGATGGGTAGATTGTCATGTGGCTTCATCCACCTACCTCTTTTTCTGCTCCATCATCTTCTTTCTTTGTTTTGGTTCGTGAGGTCCTGGGATGTGAAAGAAGCTTTCTGAAATTTCTTGCACACGAACATGTGGAAATCAATAATCCACCAATAATTGCCGTCAACCTCGATATGCACCCATTATGAACCGCATTTAAAGCCGATGTCTTTCACCAAAACTAAGTAATTTTATAAAGATCAAAACTTGCTTGCTGGGAGCTACCTTTGCATTGTCTAGGAATGGCATTTGGTTCTGGCAACAACACCATGAGTTGGGTTTGTTTGCATTTGCTTCTTGTTTTGGTTTTCTCAGCAAAGGCAGTTCTTTGTGGCACACTGGTCAAGTCTATTCCGGGTTTCGCTGGTGATCTTCCTTTTAAGCTCTACACTGGGTATGTATGTGTATTTTCTTTTGGATTCAATTTCTTGGTTGTAAGTAATTTAATCAGCTAAAGATTCCTGTTTTTATGCTTTATGATTTCGTACTTTTCGTATTCAGGTATGTCAGTGTGGGTAAAGCAGAGATGTTTTACTACTTCATTGAGTCAGAAGGAAACCCCAAAGAAGATCCTTTGTTGTTGTGGTATAGTGGAGGCCCTGGTTGTTCTGTTTTAAGTGGTATCGTATACGAAAATGGTACTCATCATATTGTATATTTTTTGAATAACTTTTATGATTCCCGTATCGTCTACATCACATATAGTATATTTGAAATTTGGTAGTGAGTGACTCCCAGTGTATATTTTGTAGGTCCTATAGTTTTCAATTATACAGCTTATGAAGGAGGGTTACCATCTACATATTACTACCCATACTCATGGACAAAGGTTAGTACTTCCCTACAGTCCTATTTGTTTATGGTTTGCAATCCGATTTGATTTTTCTGGGTGTTGTGATTTGATAATTGAGACATTTCTCCAGACTGCAAGTGTATTGTTTGTGGATGCACCTGTTGGCACTGGTTTCTCCTATGCAACTAGTGCAGATGAATTCCCTTCTTCAGATTTAAAAACAGCAGCACAGGTTTATGGATTTTTGAGGGAGGTAAACAATTTAGGACACAAAAAGAGTACAAATTAGTCAAATATTAACCAAGTCTTTAGGCTCCTAGAAGTTCAACTTAGTCTTGCCATTGATCATGTGGTTTCTTATGGTTGTAATGCAGTGGTTGGAAGAGCACCCACGATTTCTCAAAGTTCAGCTATTTATTGGGGCTGACTCATATTCAGGCCTGACGGGCACCATCGTTGTCAAATACATAATAGATGGTATTGATTTACTGAATAACTAACATTTAGATCAAATTAATCAAGCATTATTTATTGTTATGGAAAATGACTCATAAACCTTGAATCTAAATTGACTGAAATGTTTCAGACAATGATGCCGGAGTACTGCCACGACTCAACCTCAAGGTAAAGTGACTAAATTCTTTCGTTTGATGCACATTAGTTCTTTTTATTTCCTTCTATAATGTTGAACACTGAGAGTGTCATCTGGAATGGTTTTAGGGGTATGTTATAGGGTGTCCACTTACTGATCAAACTCTCAATGGGAATTCAAAGTATGTTTATTCTCATCGGATGGGGCTTATATCAGATGAACTCTACGAGGTACTTCCTCCTTCCAATTTCTACTTCATTTTTAAGAATATAATGGCTTAATATGATAACAAAGGTTCATTGACTTCTATTCTTAAAAAAAAAAAAGGTTCATTGACTTTGCAAAGTGACACTATGTGGTTTAATGGATGGATTATCTAGTATAAATACCAATCGATGGTGTTGCCTGCTTTTTCCAGGCAGCTAAAGAAAGCTGCAATTCAAGTTTCTATGATGCTACCACGTCAGAGCCAGAATGCTATGAGGACGTTCAATTGATGGCAAAGGTGAGTTATCCAATTCCTCTTACTATCACCCATATCATCTAATATACCTGAAGACTTTTGGAAAAGAAAACTAAAGAGTAGTTTCATGAACTTGCAGCAAATTAAAGACATAAACAAACTCTGCATTCTAGAGCCAAAGTGCACGTGGGCTTCCCCAGACCAAGATGGAGAAACAGCTCGTAGATATTTACATGAAAATCCTGAAGAATTCATCCGGTCACTTCCAAAAGATCCTGAATACTACTGTCGAGTATACTTAATATCCCCTTCTACCAACACTTTCTAGATTTGAAACTAAATTTTTCCCAAATTTTACTTTTCACAGTCAATTCCATGCCATTGCAGAACTTCAATTATATGCTGGCTTATGTATGGGCAAACGATGAAGGTGTAAGAAAGGCACTTAATGTCAGAGAGGTATACAAAGTAAAGGGAGTACACTGAACATATTGCATGCCTTTGCTATTCTTCTGATAAATATTGTAATGGTGATCAGGGAACAGTACTAGATTGGAAGAGATGCAATAAAAGTTTGTCATACACAGAAGATGTGGAAAGTGTCGTTGAGTATCATAAATACCTCAGTACCAAGGGATTACAAGTTCTGATATTCAAGTAATCACTTGCAATTTTTCTATAATACATTATTTCGTATATATTAGAACTTGTATGAACTTGGATAATTTCTCCCTCTGCTGCAGTGGTGATCATGACCTTACAGTCCCAAACACCGGTACGGAAGAGTGGATAAGAAGTTTGGATTTGCCTGTTGTCCAGTATTGGAGACCGTGGCTAGTTGATGGTCAAATTGCTGGGTGCGTTTTATTATTATTATTATTATTATTTTTACAGCCATATCATGTCTGGAACTTATAAACTGATGCTGTTTGTGTTCATGGTAGATACACTGTCAAGTATTCAAGTAGTGAGGGATACCGTTTGACTTATGCAACTGTAAAGGTACCTTGCTGTCTGAGTCATGACAAAAAAAAAAAAAATTGTTTAGTATGTAGGGAATGTTTTTATATATATATTTTCTTTTTTCTGAATTTCTGCAGGGTGCTGGGCACTCAGCTCCTGAATACAAGCGTAGGGAATGTTATATCATGTTTGATAGGTTCATCCATTACTATCCTCTCTGAAAAAGATGCAGCGAGCTTCAAGATGATCAAGGACGGATTGTCCCTTTTTATAACTTTCTCTATGTGTCCTGTATTTGTAGCTTGAGTTTCCAATAAATTAGTTAGGGTTGTCTTCTTTTTATTAGAAATTGCTTTTTGAAACTCTATCAAAATTGTAGAGCCAGAGGATGTAGTCATGTTTGATATATTTAAGTTGATGAATGACTAATTGGCAGTAGATGTACTGATTGTATTATTGCTGTCCTGCCCTATGCAATTTTTAGTTTGTCTTTAACTTTTAGGTATGTTTCTTCGTCTCTTGGTCCGATTTGGTTGAGTTTTCTGTGGATTTTGGTTGTTCAGCTCTGAGGAGCTGTTCTACTCCGGTATGGTTGCCATGTAGTTGACGAAAGCGATCCTATATTAGCTAGTCATGGTGCAAATGTTGGCTGGTGCGTGGAAGGAATTTAGGTCTGATTGGGACTAACCTTGCACCTTTTGGGCATCCAACTTTGGTGGTTTGTTTCTTAGGTCGATTGTTTTGCTGCCACAGTGGTGGACTAAGCGAGTCTCTTACCATTGTGCCAGTTCAGGCCTTTTAGTCTGAACAGTGTTTACTTTATTGCGAGTCCCAAAAGATGCCGTACCTCCCTTGAGATTGTTTTTTTGAGTAGAACATTACATGAAGGATTACGCTCGGAGTTCACGTCTCGTCCTTTGTAACCGGTTATACTTTCTGTTATTTGTGTTGTAAATAGTTGATAGGGGAAATTGCTTAGATAATGACTCTTTTTTCCTCGTCCATATTCAGTGGATCACTGTAATTTCGGCCACATTAATACAATAGACGTTGCACTAAATGAGGCCACAATTTGAGTGGCTTCCGGTCGAAATTGGAGATTCATGTGGCTTTCAGAATAAGAATTGATAGATGTTTGATTAGGACCTAGTTTGTTTTCTAGTCGGATTCGGGTTTGAATTTGGAGTTTGAGTCTTTGGGTTTTGTTCACCAATGGTATTTGACCACTCTCCCCCCACTCCCTCATGAACCGTCGCTATGTGGTCCATAGCAAGCGGGTTTTCGTTTTAGCCATTTGGTTCGTTGGGTCTAAGGATGGCAATGGGGCGGGTTGGGGATGGGAATCGATCCCCATCCTCATAGTCATTTTCCACCTCCATCCCCGCCCCAATCTCCAATAAAAATATATTGGGGATTCTCCGGCCCCATCCCCACAGGGGTCTAAAGCCTCCAAACCCGCCCCAAATCCCCAATAAGAATTTAATAAATAAAATAATTTTTATCTCATATTGCCTTTTTAAAAATCAAAATCTACAATAAATAAAATTAAAACATGATTAAATTAATAAATCATAATTTAGTGAGTACAAAAGTCAAAACACTATTGAAGTAAAAGTGTAGCCATTAAAGTAAAATAATAAATGTATATATTTGTGATTTATATAATAACAAATAAATTAATATATATAAATTAATATATATATATATATATAAATTAAATATATGTATATATTATTGGGGCGAGTTTGGGGATTGTGGATCCACATTCCCCATTTGTCCCTGAATTCTCCCCCCATTAGGGGCGGGTATCCAATGAAGCTCCGCCCCGTTGGGGATTTTTGTCATTCCTAGTTGGGTCGAGGGACAACATCCGGCACAAGATATGTGTCACCGTTTTATGTGCTTCTATTAAGCATCTAATTTTTGCTTAGCGCGTTACTTTGTGCACGAAATCTTTACCACTATCACTTCCTGTAGGTCTACCAATCTACACTATTATAAAGTAGAAGCATGAAGTTTGGTGTTAAAAGGTTCACCAAAACTCGCATTCTTGGAAGTGCTTATGACAAAGAAAAAACCTAATTAACATGAATATTATCTAAAATGATTAGTATTGTAAAAGGTTGGTAATTTTTTAGCTAAATAAATCACAAAAGAAAACAAATACAAAATTGCACTTATAGGAGATAGTAACTGCTTTTACTATAGCTTTGTTTTGCTTTTTCTGTTAGTTTTTTCGCAGCTTTTATTTCACCTCTTTTTTTTTTTTTTGAAAGAAAAGTTCATTGATCTAGCGATTAAAATCGCTCAGGAGGGCATCCCAATGGGGAGCATACAAAGGCCAGAAACGCCTAAGACTTTGAGCTAAACTAGAACAAACTAAAAGATGTACTACATCAACCAATTGTTCGTGTACAATTAAACTCTGCTCTGAAACTTTTCTAGAAGAACTAGCAAATTCTAAAGGTAAATCCTTATTGTCTTCAAGATAATTACCAACAACGAAACCATTGTCATGACCTTGAGAGTTGTAGACCCAACAATCAGAATTTGCGATCCGGGCATGCAGAAGATCAGCAGACCAATCAAGACTAGACTCGACCCAGCATAAGGGACACTGCTCGCCAAAGCACGCAATTGTGGTACTCACAGCGTGACTATACCGAGCCTTTTTATAGAATCTAGAAAGGCTCAATCCACCTGAAAACAAACGCGGCGCACCCAGAAACCTCGTCCAAATTAACATAGAAGCAGGCAATGAGTCACCCGGGTCCCAGAGCCAGACCCATGGAGAGGTCTGGCCCAGCAGATGAGCCCAACACCAGCCCATAAGGATACCCCAGATTACTCTGGGCACCCCACGCAGAGAACCCAAACACCACCGCCAGCTACCACCCGACGTGATCATCAACCATCTCCGCCACCAGAACAAGATCAGCCACCAAGGGAAAACCAAGCTGCCACCGTGCAGGAGAGCAGAAGCCCGCCTAGCCCAATATCGACATCGCCGCCTGAAACAGACCAGACTGAATTCCACCAGTCGTGCTTGCACCAGTACGAACCAGATCTGCCCGCTTGTTGACCGATCTCTTCTCCACCACTCGCCGGCTAGGAACGGCTGCAATCCAACCAGAGTACCGCCAGGATCCCACACCACCAGAAAGCCCCAAACCTGAAGCCATATCACAAAGGACAACCGGCTAATCAGATCCCTTGCCGTCGTCAGAAAATCGTCCCGTCGAAGGATGAATGGCGTGCAGCCATAGTGAAAAGAACTCGTACGCCTGAGCGGACGCTGGAGAGAAGGCGAAGGAGGCCTCCAAAGAGGATACCCATCGGTGGCGGCGCTAGGGTTTAGAGAGCTCTCGCTCTCTCCCATCTATATTAGTTCTACTCGAATTGATAACAGCTTTTATTTCACCTCTGTGGGAGGGGTTGTGGTTGATATCCCCATTTCCCCTTTTTGTATTTTCTTTTATTCTTTTAATAAATTTTTTTAATTCCCAAAAAAAAAAACTACTTTTATTATTTGTTTTCTAAATATTAAACAAAAAAAGGTAAATGAGCAAGCATGTGAGCACGTGACTAGGTTGTAGATACTAATAATAAGACTAATTATTTTATGGTTTCAGACTATCATGTGACATTGTCATATGTGGTGGTTCAGGCTAATAATTATTAGCCTCGTATTTGGTTGGAACTATTGCAAGGAGTGAAAAATTAAGAAAACCAATCAGTAATAAGTGCATGTCATATGGACTAATACTCAACTTATTAGGAAAATTATTTTTTAGTTTCAAACCATAACACGGAATGGTCCGAGTCAAGGTACTTAATAACCCCCTCCCCCAAAAAAAAAAAAAAAAAAAAAAAGACCAAAGCTAAAAGCAAGCAAAGTTTTATCCACGATTTATTATTATTATTATTTTATTGTTTTTTTTCCTACGTATTATTTGCAAGTCCTCGGCACCCCTATGATTAGACACATGACTTTGACTTGGCAACAAATCACCATGGCGGGAAGGTAAGACTTTCTGCTGCAGTTCAGATTTGAGAAGTAGAGAACCGTCAGCTTCTCACTCAGCCAATAATCTAGTTCGGCATGAGGACACAATCGATTTCCAAATCTTATTAGGGACCCCATGAGCTGTAGATAGACCGGAACATCTTCAAATAGCAAGAATGGTAGAAAACCCGAGTTCACATCCTCCATAGCTTGAAAGTTGGCTAATACAGTATAGTCGTTATACGGTTATACTTATGCCAGTTGATCTAATATAATAAGTGTTTTGAATCCTAGGTCAATAACAAATGATTATACAATGATATGGTCAACTATTTTAAAAGGTAGCCCTCCTATGATTATATCTAAATTAATGAAAACCAAAGAAGGCCCTATAGTAGAAAGACTACAGCTGCAATCTAATTCATCTCCTTCTTCTTCCCGGTAAGAGAATATTTGTTGGGGCACCAAATCTAGAACCAATTTGGCGCCTTGAAAGTTCAGTACCAAGTTAAAGAGGCGGACCAGAGTTTGTGGGTGAGTTAAAACAAACCTTTCACCTAATTCTCAGTGATCAGTCAGTCTCTCTCCACGTGCCTAATTTGTATGTCACATCACCCAATCCAATAATTTTATGTGCATTGTTTAAAAATGTAGCTGGGACAATATAACAAACACATATATTGCACTTTCCAATCTTGCTCTTTGTTGGGTTGGTGGTGCTATTTTGGAATCAAAGTATGGCACCACTCACTATGTGTTTGAGTGTGCTTCTCTTATTGGCATTCTCAGGCATTGCCACTTCTCAGACAATCGTTGAGACTCTACCTGGGTGGAATGGGACACTTCCCTTCAAACTTGAAACAGGGTGAGTTTAATTTACTTTACACTTCTTCTATATATGCGGCATTGGTTTCTTAGTTATATGCATTTTACTAATAGTGGACACTTGTTGGGGCTTTGGATGAATGCAGTTACATTGCGGTGGATGATTTGGATGAGGTGCAACTATTCTACTATTTCGTCGAGTCGGAGAGAAACCCAATTGATGATCCTCTTGTGCTTTGGCTTACTGGAGGCCCTGGATGTTCCGGGTTTTCTGCAATGGCTTACGAAATTGGTAAGCCATGAACTCTGTTCTTCATGAAAATGACATAAGAGATTGACAAAGATTGCTTCTATTCAAACCCATAAATATTCTTAACACACCCAATTACTCTCTACAAGTTACTGATCACATTGAACTAAATCAAAACAGTCTGCAAGTCTTGATCTCTTTTGTGTAGTTCATGATCAGTGGACTTAACAAGTACACACAAATTTTAGTAACACATATATCTCCTTCTCTTTGCAGGTCCATTTAGTTTTGATCTGCATTACAATGGAAGCATACCCACTATAATTTTGAATCCATATTCATGGACCAAGGTGCAAATTTTTATATTTCAATCCACTTTGTGCTTATAAAAAAGTTATGCATTTGGTGCTTAATTATGTTTTGGATTTGGGCTAATCTAATTCATTCAAATCCTTATAATCATGTAGGTGGCCAACATAATCTTTATAGATGCACCAGTTGGTGCTGGGTTTTCGTACTCTACAACCTCGGAAGGGTACTATACTTCCGATACAAAATCAGCTGCACAGACCTATACTTTCTTAAGAAAGGTAAGGAGAAGAGAATCACGAGTACTTCTATTTGTGCTTTTAATTTCATGTTTCTGAAATCTTGCAGTTTCTCTTACTCATTTCTATGATTTGTGAAACAGTGGTTATATGCACACCCAAGTTTTCAGGGAAATCAACTGTACATTGGTGGTGACTCATATTCAGGACTTATTGTTCCCATTCTTCTTAAGAATATACTAGAAGGTAAGTCTCTTCATATTCAAGGCAGAAATATTGGCATCAATAATGCACACACGCCCGATTGAAAACAGTTTATTGATATGGAACCTATAGTGAATCATGCTCTACTTAAAAGCTCACAGTCGGTCACATGTATGAACAATAGTATTGTGTTGTGAAGGAAACAAAAAATTCTCTTAATTTAACTTCCTAAACCTTGGATACTGCATTGCAGGTTTAGAGTCTGGGTTAAGGCCAAGAATGCAACTCCAAGTAATACACTATCTAATCTCATTTTGGTTTTCCCCTAATTCGTTTCTTTGGCAATGTATAATATGATTTAGCTTGAAACAGGGATACTTGCTTGGAAATCCAGTTTCAGATTCTTTTATTGATGTAAATGAGAGAATCCCATATGTTCACCGAGTGTCACTCATTTCAGATGAAATCTATGAGGTGCATAATAATTTTTTACTGCTCATTTGAAGTATAATATTGTCAGCATAAGTTACATACTTACATTACTTTTGACGAAGTTTTAACTATACCATGCTCTTTGCAGGCTGCTAAAACTAATTGCAGTGGGGACTATGTCAATGTGGAACTTAACAATACACTTTGTGTTACTGCTCTTCAAAAAATTAAAGATGTGAGTAACATATATTACTACTTTTTGTTTTGATAATGAGCACTGTCCTAATCACGTAGTCTGAAACTGAAAGTTCATTCCCTTTTAACTTGCAGTGTCTTCTACAAATAAATCTTGCACAAATTTTGGAACCCCAATGTGCTTTTGCATCTGGTAGAACAACTGAGTTGGAGTGGGATCTTAGAGCTCGAGAAGCAAGTACTATGGATTACCTCCTTTCAGAGTCTAAGCTACCTGAATTGCCTTGCCGGGTAATAAACATTCCTCTGTTTCTGACATGACTCTGCTACATGATATGGAATTATGGATTGTCTAACATAAGCTTTCCTTGTTTCCAGGGATATACATATGTGCTTGCCTATAGGTGGATGAACGATGAAACAGTTCGGGCAGCTCTAGGTGTTCGAAATGTATGTAATTCCTAAATTTCGAAGGCTCATTAACCATCAAACATCAGCAGCAAGATAATATTAGGCATATACTTGATATTGCAGGGAACAGTCGAGAATTGGGTACGATGCCCCAAGGCCTTGGCATACTACACAGAAGACATCACAAGTTCTCTTGCGTATCAGAAAAATCTATCAGAAACAGGTCTTCGAGCTTTGATATACAGGTGATCTTCCCTGTGCCATCTATTTCCTCTAACTGAACTACTTATTTTACGTCTAAGCATATATTAATGGTCATCATATAAATGTGACCTTAATATCATGCATATGATGTTTGAATATCATATACTTTTAAATTCAAATATTAAACTAGGTCCTAGTTTAAAAATAACACAACGAATGAATGCTATTTTGCATCTCAGTAAGCTAGACAATATTCCAATTATTACTGTTGGAATGAATATTGGGGAACCATTTGTTGCATTCTACAAAATGGACAGCAAAACCAACTGAAAAATTCCCATAGATTTTTGGTCTTATCTTCGATACTGACTATATGGTACATTTTGCCTTGCAGTGGTGATCATGACATATCAGTTCCATGGATTGCTACACAATATTGGATCAAAGCTCTTGATATAGCTGTTTTTGATGAATGGCGACCGTGGTATGTCAACGGTCAAATTGCAGGGTAAGTTCTAAACTCACCAAGAAATATTTCTTGCTAGATCTTTGACATAGTATGGCAAATAATGATCGCAAGACACGTATGATTTGGTAACCAATCACTGATCTTGATACAGCATAATATTAGTCTTTCTGGCAAGAAAGAATCGTGCATATGAAAAATGGTCAATTGCTTGAAACTTTCCTACTTTTTCTGCAGATACCAAGTGAAGTTCATGAATGATAACTTCAGGTTGACTTACGTGACTGTAAAGGCAAGAACACAAAGACTCTCTCATCTGTGTCTTTAATTTCATAATGTACTCAAATTAGTACCCAGATTAATATTTTTTCTTTTTATGCTTTTATGCAGGGTGCTGGTCACACTGCTCCAGAGTACAAACACAAGGAAACACTTGCCATGTTTGACAGATTTTTAGCACGTTACCCCATCTAGTTGATCATTAATGCTGTGATCACTTGGTATCTACTCTGAATAATTTTCTTGTACGTAGTTTCATTTTGTGTAGTCAGAGCATTGATTTTTTCCTTTTGTATTGTAATAAATCTCAACGTCCTGCTTTGTCATGAGTGTACTTCGTAAAAAGACCTTACATATTTTCAGTGAAATATAATGTAAATTAGGATTATACACATTTGCGATTCCTTTTTCTTTTGTTGATCAAATTAAAGTCCCTTTTACTATAAAAAAGCTCAAAAGACAACAATCAATCGATGTATCCTCTCTAAGATAATGCTCATTCAGCTCCATTGTTTATCCGTGGCCTGAGGCAGCCGCCTCAAGTTGCAAATCTCGGCCATGCACCCTTACCAAAATATGCAAATTAATGTTGAGAATATAGATCACATATGAGAAAAAAGAGACCTTGCTTATGAGTTTATAAGGGTTTGGGCCACTCCATCTATTGTCAATTGGTTTTGGATGTGAACCCCAGATCATTTTATTAGAAAATTATCACAGTTTAAAGCAAAGTTATAGCAAGTAACCATGTCTCGTACACTTCCTTGAAATCTGACATAAATAAACAGTTTGTAAGTAAATTGGGCTATTACCATTCAATACATGATTTCCCATGATCACAAGAAAAACAGAAGATGCAGTGGACTTGGAGAAAAATTCTCCTGTCTTCCCGGTGGTTCAAGGAAACAAAGAGGAAGATCGCAGAATCATGAGGAGAAGATCAAGGAGAATCATCTCACGTGATCTTGAGTTAAAGATGGTATTCATACCATATCAGTCTGCATGATTCTGAATTGATATGCATATCTATTAGAGTGATTGAATATTCACATCTGCATTAAACGTTTTTTATATGCATATCAATCATAGATTGGTTTTTCATAAAGTTAGAATGTTTTGAATGTTTATCAAAATCAGTTTGAAAACCTTCCCATTTTGATCTTGTTTTTGGTGACAAGAAAAGATTTGATTTAGGGGGAGTTTTGCTCCCCTATAAAAGGTCTTTCAAACTACATTCTGCAAGTAGGGTTTTTCGGTGTTTTGTTTTCTTGTGTGTTGCATAGTCTTCACAAATTGATTTCTGGAAAAACTCTCCCTCATATTTACTTATTCATATCACTGCATTATTTCTCTCATATCGTATTTGAGATCGGTGTGTCCTTGATACAAGGTGAAAGAGAAAGATTGATTTTGTAAAGCTTACCTGACTTTGAGAGATTTGAGTTTGCAGTATAGGTTATTCAAATTGTATACAAGTTAACATTGTTGCTTGTAACGTGGTTGTGTTGAATACCACGACTTGTGATCTGTAACAATTTGATTCATATTGGATTTGTTCCTCGTGTTGGCTATATTAAAAGCCACGTAGTGAAGTTTCCTCAAATGTGAGGTTTACACTGCGTCAGCAAATTCTTGTGCTCTTCATTCTTGAGTAGTTTAATCACAAAACCTTGTTTACTACTTAAAACCATCTAGTTCTTATTCCATCTGGTATAAACACAGTTTGTAGTAAATTGATTAATAATAAGGAGCTTCACTTCATCCACAATCAATGCGTCATTAGCTGATTTAGCTCCAAAGCTTTCCTTTACAGAAGAACAATCACGAACTATTTCGAAAGCATCACTTTCTGGAGCACTATGATAGTTCTCTGAATTTCAAATAAGTCGATAGAAATTTTACTGTGTAAGCTAATAAATACTTGGTAAATAAGTTACTTTTTGTTTTGACTTAAATTTTTGCCCTATGTAACAAGAAAAAGCAAACCTCTCCTTCACAAAACAAAGTTTGTTGTCCTTGATCTTTTACAAAAGAAGGAAAAAGTTTGTGGTCCTTGCCTTGTAGATATCTGAGAAATGTTATCAAATAGCACATGTTAAACAAGTGAATGTGAGTGATGTCAAACACCTACTATATCTCTTAGCTACAGTTCATCACTTATATTATCGATAGAAAAGACAAAAAACACATTGAACAGCTACTATAGCCAATGGCAGATCTAGGATCTGAAAATGGGGTGGGCTATATTTTTAGATCTCTTTCTTTGGGCGAAGCCCAAATTTTCTTTTAGTACAACTATACACAAGTGTAGGAGTTGAGTATGTATCATTGAAATGGGCGTAGAAATCACAATCCCAACAACGTGCAGCAAGAGTATGGTTATTTAGTGTGTGTATATTGTGGAAGTGATAGAAGAGTAGGGTTGATATGTCTTCTCAACCATAATTCATTTCCAGCAATACATTAAAACTTCAGAACAAATTACTCATTTTTGCTCCATCTAAATAACCCAGATAAAGAACCAAGAAAACGGAAGACGAAGACGGAAAACAAAGCCTGATTCACGCATAAATTTTTTCCTTTCTCGAAGTAACCTGATTTGGCTGGGTATAAGACTGTGCTATAGATATACTTGAGAGATTTTTGACCGAAACTTGGGTTGGGCTATAGCCCAACCACCTCTTGAATTAGTTACGCCCTTGGCTAGTCTTTGGTGATTTTAATGCCGTTTTAGGGGCACATGAGAAGAAAGGAGGTGCTCCTCTTTGTCGTCGATCATGTGAAGAATTCCATGTGATGTCTGACACTTGTGAATTAGTCCATATTGATACTAAAGGTGCCCAGTTCACTTAGGCAAGGAGAAGAGGCATTAGAGGTAATGTAGAGTTGCGGTTAGATAGAAGTCTTGCGAATGTTGATTGGTTGGATACTTGGGATCAATTTGATTGATGGACCTTACCTTGTTACACTTCTGATCACAACCCCTTGCTTTTGTCTTTTTCTAAGATTAATGGGGTTCGTCATAGTCTCTTCAGGTTCCGGAAAATGTGGCTTGAGCATAAGGATTTTCATGGTTTTGTAAAGAAGTTCTGGAGCTCAGTTTCAACCCATGGTTGCCCTTTATCAATTTTGCAACACAAATCAAGGGTTTTGCATAAGGCGCTGAGGTCTTGGAATTGGGAGGTTTTTGGTGATGTTCATCGCCAAGTTGATAAAAACCTTGCAGATCTTGAGGCTCTTCAGCAAGACATTGCTACATCTGGTGGTTCTAGTGTACAATTTTTAAAGGAAAGTGAGATACAAGCCAATTTGACAGAATCTATGCGCCTTCAAGAGATGTTTTGGTGGGAGAAGTCTAGGCAACGATGGCTATCTGAAGGCGATCGTAACACAACTTTTTTTCATGCTATGTGCAAAATCCGGAAAGCCCATTCTTCAATTCATCTTCTCAGGGATGGTAACCAGGTATTCGAGGATCCTATTTCTATTCAGAATCATGTAGTCAGTTACTATACAACCCTGTTTGCTAATTAGGTTGGTAACATTGACACTGGTCTTATTTCCCGGGTCATTCCCTCGGTGGTTACTGCGAAAGAAAATGACGGTATTATTAGTGTTCCTTCTTCCGAAGAAATTTTCTCTGCGGTAAAATCTATGGATCCTGATAGTGCGCCAGGTCCGGATTGGTTTGGAGGCCATTTTTTTGTTTCTTGTTGGGACATAGTTGGAAGAGATGTTACTTGTGGTGTCCAATATTTTTTCAGGTTCGGTACTCTTCCAGCATCATTTAATTCTAGCATGATTATTCTTTTTCCTAAAGTGGAGCATGCAAATTCTATCAAGCAATTTCGTCCCATTGCACTATCAAATTTTGTCTTTAAGATCATTCCAAAAATTCTTGCACTAAGGCTCCATTGCCTCAAGAATAATATCTCCTCAGCAACATTTCAGATTGCATCTTGACAACCTCAGAGTGTTTCAATCTACTTGACAATAAATGCTTTGGTGGTAATGTTGCAATAAAAGCCGATATCACCAAAGCTTTTGATACTTTGTCATGGGATTTTCTGTTTAAGGTGCTTGAGGCTTTTGGTTTTAATAAAGTTTTTGTGAATTGGGTGCGATCAATCCTGAGCTCAGCTAAATTGTCTATTCTTCTTAACGGAAAATCTGTGGGTTATTTCTCTTGTAGAAGAGGGGTGAGGCAGGGGGATCCTCTTTCTCCTTTACTCTTTTGTTTGGCAGAAGAAGTTTTGAGTAGAGGTATCACGCATCTGGTGAGCACTAATCAACTTCATCTTATTTCTTCTCCAAGAGGCACTTGAGCTCCATCTCATGCATGTATTGTTTGCTGACGATGTCATCATCTTTTGTCGAGGTGATAAGCGTACTCTTGCAGTGATTATGAATTTTTTGGAGGAGTATGGTCTTAATTCTGGCCAAGTTATTAATAAAGCAAAGTCTCAAGTGTTTATTAGTAAGCAGTTGCACCGGCGAAAGAACTCAATAATTTCTTCATTGGGTATGTCTTTGGGCACGACACCCTTTACCTATTTGGGAGTTTCTATTTTTCGCGGTAAACCCCGGACATCTTATTTTCAGCCCATCATTGATAAGATTCGCCTAAGATTTTCTAGTTGGAAGGGCTCTATGCTATCCATGGCTGGAAAGTTACAGTTAATTAAATCTGTTATTTCTAGCATGTTGGTATATAGCTTTCAAGTTTATGAATGACCGATATCTTTATTAAGGCGGGTGGAGATTTGGTGTCGGAATTTCTTATGGTCAGGTTCAGTTGAAAAACGAGGTATTCCATTGGTAGCATGGCGTACTTGTTGTTCTCCATTGGAAGAAGGTGGACTAGGATTGAAGCAACGTTTGATATTTAACAGATCTTTTCTTTTGAAGAAAAGCTGGGAGGTTTTCTCCTCCTCATTTGAAGGGTGTGGTTTCTTGAGAGCTCGGTTCTGGAGGAATGGTAACTTGAGACGGTCGTATGCAAGCTCATCTATTTGGCCAGGATTAAAAAGATTTTGGCCACAAGTTTTAGAGAGCGGAAGATGGCTTATTGGTGATGGGAGTTGTGTGTCTTTCTGGCATGACAATTTTGCAGGTCTTACATTATCAAATTTCTTTGGTCTTCCAGATGGTTCAACTAATTATATTAAGGGGATGGTTGCAGATTATGTCAAAGATGGTGCCTGAGATCTTCCACCTCTTCTCACTCTGCATTTTCCTGCTTTGTGTGGGATTGTGAACACGGTACCATATCTATTAAAGCTCAAGCAACTGATAAGTTAATATGGTCTCCTTCTGCATCAGGAACTCTTACTGCTAAGGAAGCTTTCAAGTTTTTACGCCCCCGAGCTCCTTCATTGGATTGGGGTAAGCTAATTTGGTCTAAATACATTCCTTCACGTATATCATTGTTGGCCTGGAAGGTGTTGCGGGGTCGCATACTCTCTGATGATTTTTTGCAAAGGCGTGGGATTTCTCTTGCATCTAGTTGTTTCTTTGTCGCACTAGCAGTGAGTCATTAGAGCATTTGGTTTTTCAATGCTCATTTGCAGGTGCTATTTGGCAATTTATGTTGCATAAATTTGAATTGCGCATTCTTCATGGTTCACTATTAAATATCATGCAAAGTGGGTGAGTTGCTGGTTGTAGTCCACAATTGAGAGAAATGTGGCTTGCATGCTTCACTTACACTTTATGGTTTATATGGCAGTCAAGGAACAAGGTCAAGTTTGACGGTGAAACTATTGACATGGGGAAAGCATGTAGGCTGATTTCAGGTCATATATGTTCTTCTAGTCACATTGCCACTAGTCATATGCATAATACCACTCATGACCTATGTATTTTGAAGAGGTTTAATGCCCCTTGTCGGCAGCGGAAGACTCCTCGCATCATTGAAGTTAATTGGCATTCTCCATTATTTGGTTGGATCAAGATAAATACATATGGAGCATGGAAAAGTGACTTGGGGAAAGCAGGTTATGGTGGCTTGTTTCGGGACTATAAAGGTGTTGTTTTGGGTGCTTTTTGCTCCAATTTGGATATGCCTAGTTCTATTGCAGTGGAGGTCATGGCGGTTGTTAAAGCAATAGAATTAGCATGGGTCCGAAATTGGAAATTCATATGATTGGAAGTGGACTCTACACTTGTTCTCAATTTTCTTCAATCTCCTCATCTTGTACCTTGGCAACTTCATGTGGAATGGGGTAATTGTTTGCATCATATTGCTCAAATGTAATTTCGTTCTACTCATATATTTCGTGAAGGGAATCAATCCGCAGACGCACTAGCAAATTTTGGAACTACTTCCTCAGGTTTAGTTTGGTGGGATTTGGCTCCGCCTATCATTCATAGTTTTTGTAATCGGGACCGAATGGGTCTTCATAATTTCCGTTTCTGTTGATATTGTCCAGAGGTTTGGTATAGTTTCCCCTCTCTGTATTTATTTTTTAATCAATAATTTATCCTCGTTAAAAAAAAAAAAAAGTTACGCCCCTGACTGTAGCTGCATCTATGTTTAGTTAGTTAGTTATTGTGTTTGTGGCATGCATTTTTTCTACGGCTGATGCTTTTCAACTACGGCGCACCGCAGAAATTCATCAAGAACTTGCCGGGTTTTGCCAGTAACCTCCCTTTCAAGCTCGAAACTGGGTTAGTACTCATCTCTCATGTTAGTTAACTCATTAATGCAAGTAATGTGGGTAATTGTATTACTGTTTTGGCGTTGGGTTAATTTTGCTAGATGTCTTGTCTCGAACAAACAATTAATTTTGTATCTGCAACTACATTAATTTGCTCTAAGTTAAGTCGGGTTATGACCGAAAAGAAAGTTTCTAGAGAGAGGGTCTACCTTCTCTCTAGAAATTTTCTCCAATACCCATCATTTTGAGAGTCTCCTTACCCCAACCCTCACCACCACCACCACCACCATCACCACCAACCCGTCCACCCCTTCCATCTCCTCCATCCCTTGCACACATCCTCTATTCTCAAGACCCTTTTTCCCGTTCATCTCTCTTCTTCAGCTACCTCACCTATCTACACGTCTATCTTCACAAACCATACAACTCAAATCTTCATGGGCCTCTCATTGATTGAGAATAACTCTCATCCTCTTCACCCTCACCACATCTCCACCTCTTCCATTCTCTGCACATGCAACCCAGGTATGCTCCCTTGTCACTAGATCTCTTCCTCTACAACTCAGATCTGCCGTCTATATCCTCTTCGATGGAATTGGTCACTATTGCTTCCGGATTTGCTTCGTTCTCCACCACCCTTAAACGAACTTACGCCCGTTGGCGGATTTTTCGTTCCTCAAAAGCGAGTGGCTCGATTGCTCTTGCAACCACACTCTGCTAAGTTACTTGGTGTTTCATAGGCATTCTTGAGCCCTCTGTGTGTCCCAACCGGTGTTGAAGGAAGCAAGAAGGTGCTATGGCGGCTATTTCTCTTCAAGCAAGGACATGGAAGCGGCGACAATACGGTTTTGAGGATGGAGACGTTTTCTCCTTGGTGGCTGATAGCATTTTCTCTAGGGTTTGCTTATTTCAATTATGGGCTCCCAACTTGTTTTTGGGTTAAGTCTCTTAGAGGCTTTTGTTATCTTCTGTTGGGCCTAAGTACCTTATTTGCAGGGCCTATTGTATTGTGGTGGACCATTTGGATCATCTAATACAAATTTTACTTTTTGGATAAAAAAAAAAAAACTACGTCGGGTTGGGGAATTCAGAAGAACAACAACTGTTCTACTACTTCATTGAATTAGAATGGAGTCCGGAAAATGATCCTCTACTGCTTTAAATCACAGGAGGGCCTCGATGGTCTTCATTTTATGGCCTCATATATGTAATTGACTGCATGCATCCCTTTTCTTTTTATCAAAGGGTAGGCTAGGAGATATTCAAACTTGATTTTTTTTTTTTTTTTTTTTTTTTTTTTTTAACGTTGAAATGTACGTAGGTCGGAAGACCCGATTACCTATTTATTAGAAAAATTAATGGGATACACCAAGTTTAGGGTGATAGAAATCGAACCCCACAAAAGTAAAATAAACAAACAATACATGATCAACAAACTAACGAAAACGCAAATTGGGCAAACCCAAATTATCTCTATTGCACTAACAAAAGAACGAAATGAGGAGATACATCCCACTAAATCAAACCATCTGAAGAGAGGATGTGATTAGCAAGAACATTAGCTACATGGTTCCCCTTGTGATAAATGTGAGAAGAGCGGAATTGCATTTGAGAGATGCAGTGTAAACAATTTAACCAAGAAACACGAAGTCGCCAAGGCACTAAATGGGGAGACTTGAGGTTGGTAAGAACTAGAGTAGAATCAACCTCTAACCACAATTATTTCCATTCACAAACCCAAGCCAACTCAATGACTTTGATTACTGCCATGACTTCAGTAGCAATGGAGCTAGGAATATCCAGATTACAGTGAAACGCTCCAATTACATGACCACGAAAATCATGAAAAATTCCACGATACCCCGCTTGAGCCGAGGCATTCCTCCAAGCACCATCCATATTAAGTTTAACCCATCCTATTATAGGAGGACACCAATTAATTTTAATAATACGGGGAGCACGTCTAGGCCTAAAAGGGACCCGAAGCTTCTTTAAAATGCAAAGCTATTGGACATTGTTAAACATGGTACCTGAGGCAAGCATGCCAGAAGAAATGATCTGCCCACTAACCAATTGAAAAGCACTAGTCACATTAACACAAGCACCATCATATTTCACTTTGTTCCTAAACCTCCAGAGACTCCAAAGCACCCCAACAAAAGCAATACGCCAAAGCTCATGCAATTGTGCACTTCGGCCAAGCTCATTCATAGACTTTTCACTTTTGTTCTGTAAAAAGAAATTTACAAATTAAGTGAGTAATTGATTGCCATTCTATTTTTTTACCCTTTAATTGCAGGTCCAATATCTTTCAATTTTACGAATTCAGTGGAGGATCCAATAAAACTTGTTCTGAATCGTTACTTGTGGACAAACGTTTATGGGATTTCTTTTTGGGGATTCGATTTTTGATTTTTGATTTTTGATTTTTGATTTTTTGAAAGGGGGCTGGTGCGGCTGCCCTCAAGCCTTGATTAATGAAATTGCAGAATACAGGGGGGGGGGGACATAGAGCCTGAACCCCATATTACAATAAGCATAAAGAGAACATCCCGAAATAATACCAGAACTGTCTATAAATTCATGTATTCTAACAAGCACCAATTAGTAAAGAATGCACGAATGTCTACTCCATTTGATTTATAATCATGTAAACTAGGATGCAATGGATGGTCAGATTATACATATGGTTAAGTTATTTAATTATGCTTCTAATAGTACATTGATCGAAAATGGTGGTTTTTTTAACTTTCAGGTGGGCAAACATAGTACTTTTAGATGCGCCTGCTGGTACTGGGTTCTCATACTCCAGGACTTGAGAGGGGCATGACTCCATTGACATCATGCATGCAATACGAGCTTACGAATTTTTTTCAAAAGAAAATAAAGGAATATTTGCACAAAATTGCTAGAGGCGACGTCAAACTACTATGTATTTTCACATGCTGATTTCATACGAATTTTTCCTTCCTTACACACTATTAAATGAATCTAATTCATTCATCTCTTATGAATTTTTAGAATGATGATCTACCATGAGGTGGAAAAGTGATTACCATTAGTCATTCGCTGAACAATGATGAAAACAATCTTGCCTGTGTAAGAATCTCCAGAAATGTAGAGTGAATTTGCATGAAATTTGTCACGAGCGGTGCAACAATATAACAAGATCAACACTTAAATTGGTATATTAAGGATGAATGTACGGCATGCTCGGTGATAATTCCGGCATCCTGGGTGTGGAGAGCGGATTGACGAACAGATTTAGCGAGCAGACTGGATCAGCAGATAGCCGGGTT
Source organism: Rosa rugosa (assembly GCF_958449725.1). Taxonomy (NCBI): domain Eukaryota; kingdom Viridiplantae; phylum Streptophyta; class Magnoliopsida; order Rosales; family Rosaceae; genus Rosa; species Rosa rugosa. The sequence continues at coordinate 5,453,800 of NC_084822.1, forward strand.
TTCGTCTGGAGCCTGAAGAGATAATCAGCGGGCACTCAGATGAAAGGACAGGGATGGAATGGTGACGAAATTGCAGGTGCAGGTGATGCATGGTGATGGTGTGACCGGCGGTGGGAGGTGATAATCACTGCAAGATGACCACTGTAAATTTCTTGGTGGAGGCCAGCGGTGCTGTTTCGCTAGAAGTAAGCGAAGATATATGGGAGAGATGGTCATTGAGAATTGCAGGTGGTGGGAGGTGACCGCAGGTTTCAGCGAAGAGGAAAAGGGCTGTGAGCATGAGAGAGATGATCGTTGATCATGGGTGCACGGTGGTGAAGAAGAAGGTCCTAGCGAATTGAGATGGAGATGACCAGCAGCGAGTACCGCGTTGAAGACTGGACCGGCGGAAGAAGAAGATATTTATTTCGTCTGTTATTTAGCAATCCCAAAGTTTTTTTTTTTTTTTTTTTTTCAAATAAAAAAACAAGATTTATTTTCATATTCTTTCATAATCTAAAAACTGTTAAGATGAAGAGTCCTTGCTGTGAAAACAAAAAAGTTTGTGACGCTGAAATAAGCCTCCTGAGTCCCGATAGATTGGCTAAAATCGAAAATGTCTTTTTATCTCATATTACTCTTTCGATACGTATGGGTCACTCAACTTTTTTTTTTTTTTTGTTTTTTTGCAGAAAGGTGTCCGTTGGGGACCAACGGGTGTCCGCCGAACCGTGCTCGCTGGGGACCAATAACCCGACTCACTCATACAGATTCTAATTAGAAAAGACAATATATGTCAATCTCTGTAGGCCAATAAACTAAGACAGCCAATTAGATTAGGATAACCTCAGGCCCAAAGAGACCCAAGCCCTAGCCAAATTCAAGAGAGCAAATTTAAGCGCCCTAGCCCACTAAAAAATCGTAGTCCACTAAAAAACCCTAGCACCTTAGTAAGCCAATCGCTGCCGCCATCACCAGGACATTCAGCACCTTCTCATCCACTGCGGGCAACAACCGCAGCAGTCTGAACCTCCCAAAATTCGCACCAGCGCCATCGCCACTGCCGACCAGTGAATCTGGATTTCCTTCTTGAGTTTTAACTATCTCCAGTACTTGGCTGACAAGTAGTTGGATCTGTTTAGATCTCAGCTCAGATTTCAGAGAAAATAAACTTCTGGTCCACAAAATAACCATGACGACGTTTAACCTACTGGGATAGTGGTCTACCTTAATCTGAGCACGTGGACGTGAGTTGAAAATTAGATCAAGCACGCGTGAGTTGAAAATTAGATCAAGCAAAAACGGACAATGTGCTGCATATAATTTATGATTAACTATTAAGTACTACAACTAATTGTAATTAGAACAGCTTTTCTAGCATTAATCAAACAATCAAAACAATTTTCCAGCTACAGGTGTCTTCATGACCATGTTGCTACAAGCCCTTGTTCTAGTCCTCCTTTTTCATATTGTTTCTTCCAGGTCCAACATCACCACCTTACCCGGCTTTCCCGGTGACCTTCCATTCAAACTTGAAACGGGGTTTGTACTTTCAACATACTATTCATTTCTTGTACGTAGTTGCTTATATACATGGAAGAACCGATGAAAATTAATATCAATCATGGCTTTTATTAATGAAGGTACATTGGAGTTGGAAACTTGGACGATGTGCAACTATTCTATTACTTCATTGAGTCCGAAGGAACTCCAGAGGATGATCCTCTTGTGCTTTGGCTCACCGGTGGTCCTGGCTGTTCTGGTTTTTCTGCCATTGTATACGAGAATATTGGTGCACATACTTTTCTGCCCTTCAACATTTCTTTTTTTCAATTCGGTCATCGTGGATAAGTACATAGCAAGTTTAGAGTTTAAATTAATGTACTTCACTAGATTTGTGTAGGTCAATTAATTGATTGGACTTGATCCTTACAAGAATTATTTGTTAGTTGAAAGTGAAGTGGGTGAATGGGGGTTTTTGGCTGGAGTGGCTGGGTGGGGATACTAAAAAGAGGGGTGGTGGTGGGGGGTTGGGGGTTGGGGGAAGAGCAAAGGGTTTGATATTTACGGTACCCGACAATTTGTTGTAGGTCCACTATCATTTGACTATGCAGATCCCTTTGACAACAAGCCACAACTCAAGTTGAATCCATACTCATGGACAAAGGTAGGAGACTTCTCAAATTGTATTTCGTTCCAAGTGTGCTTGTGCTTGTGCGTGTGCGTGTTTGTGTTTTTGTCTGTGCGGCTGGCACTACCTAGGAAGCAATCATATAGTGGCAAGAGGCGAGACTAAATATAGGATACCATTCTGTTAATAAGTTGTAGAGACCTCGGGTCGATCGAGAACTAAATAACCCGAATCGCTTGCAGGTTGCCAACATAATATTTATAGATGCCCCTGTGGGGACAGGGTTCTCATATGCAAAAAGTTGGGAAAGATACCCCATTCTGAATGACACACTATCAGCTGCACAAACATATCAGTTTCTTAGAAAGGTGAGGGACTCAACACACTTCTTTTGCTAATGAGCTCTTGCATACAATAATGTAGATATTAATCCCTAGTTTTCAAATGTTTTAGGTTAATTATAACAATGAGGATTTTGGTTTTTGATCGAATGAGGATAGTTCTAACTAATTCTGCTTGGTAGTTTCGTGCAACCTAATCATCAAATCACTTACAAAACAATAGAAAAGTCAAGGACCTGTAATCTAAAAGCCCGTCTATCGCACATAGTTGGAGGTTGATGCAAAACTAGCTGCATTGTAATGATTTGCTATATTGTGGTGCAGTGGCTAGTGGATCATCCCAGGTTCCTCTCTAATCCACTCTATATTGCTGGAGATTCTTATGCAGGCATAGTTCTTCCGATAATCGTTCAAGAAGTATCTGATGGTAATCCTCTTACAATCAAACTTTTGTCGTCAGCTTCAGCCACCAATATATATAAATTGAGAGAAGGGATCATTACAATCATGCAACTTTAATTCAATCTCAGTACCAAGTGGATTTGTAGGGTAATCTAATTTTATAGGGTAAACTAGTTGCATGTTTAGGTTCATTATTAATTGTTCTTCTTCCATCATGCAGGTAATAGAGATGGAGTTGAGCCAGTAATGAATCTCCAAGTACATGTTCTTGCCGGCCCTTAGTTTTTGAGTATATCATCTCTCTCTTGGGTCATTAACAGAATGGTATCCTATATTTATTTTTTGTATGTATTCGGCACAGGGATATGTGCTTGGCAACCCAGTCACAGATGAAGAAAGAGACCAGAATTCCCAAGTACTGTTTGCTTACCTAAAAGCTCTTATATCACATGAACTATACCAGGTGATCAAAATACCCTCCGATTTTGTTTATTCTCACTAATTAGGTTTCATGTTGTCATAGGATAGTCTTGATATTCAGATCGTCTATTGTGACATAATATCAAATTTGACAAGGAGTTTACTCTAAGTTATGCGTATTTGCATGTAATTTTCTTGCTTGCCAATGTCTCTGAAATATGGTTGTAATTTTCTTAACTATCTAGTCAATCAAAAGTAATTGCAGAGGGGAGTATGTAAATGTGGATCCAAACAACGCATTATGTGTTTACGATCTTGAACTTGTCAACGAGGTGAGTGTAAAGAGCTGCATGTAATTTGTAATTAAACTTTAAAGTAGTGTATCATTATGTTATATATACTGATTTTCAAGTTGAATAAGCAGTGCATCCAAGGCATAAGCCTTCCACATATATTGGAACCTGAATGTACTATCAAATCCCCAATACCGATAGGGAGAGAGTGGGATCCTCGCGATTTCAGTAATAAGGAGCTTGTACATTCCCTTCTTCAGTTTCCTCAAGTTTCTAGGCCATGGTGTCGGGTACATCTCTCTCTCTCTCTCTCTCTCTCTCTTCACTTTGGCGCTCAGGCCCGGTTTGTTTGGGATTGCTTCTGTAAATATATTTTTGTTTTGTTTTGCTAGAAGCACAAGCAAAATTCTAAAAGGAAAATGTTCATTTACCCAAATTTGAGCTACACTAACCCCATTTACCCAAATATCTTATAAGATTGCCCACTTACCCAACAAATTATATATTTTTTGCCCTAATACCCAATTAAGTTATTTTTTATTTATTTTAATTTTGCCCTCTCTCCCTTTGTCACTTAGAGAGAGAGACTTAGCCGGACTCTAGTAGCCGGCCGCCGGATTCCGGAGATCGGCGGCCGGAATCCGGTGAAATCCGGTGGCCGGGGTCTGATTTTATTATCCCACAATAAACTTGTTATTGCTCCTCAATAATACCCAATAAACCTATTATTGCCCCCCAATAAACTTGTTATTGCCCCCTAATAAACATTTTCTTGCCCCCCAATAAAAAGTTATTGGGGGGCAATCTTTTTATTGGGGGGCAATAATAGGTTTATTGGGGGGCAATAATAAGTTTTATTGGGGAGCAACATCAAAAAGCTTCATCATTACCTACTTGTAACAGAAAATAAAGCCACTGATATAAATTAAAACTAATCCAACCCTTACTCTGTGCCTTTATACACCTTCATTATTCTAATCACAAAGTAAAGCCTAGCCATCTAACAACAAATTTAAAATTGCTCAGTGCCTTAGTTTGACTCAATTGACTTTTAGTTTGATATACAATTGACCATTTACTATTCCACTTTCTTTCTCAATAGCGCAAAATCGCATTGATCCTCTCGAAAGAAAATCGCGGCTGACAATGCTTTCCAACACCGACAACTTGTTGGAACTCTGCAAATTCAAAACCAAGCACAGCTCTAACACTAGCTTCGCCCAAAAAAAAAAAAAAAAAGAAGCAAAACAAACTGAGAATGTGAGTGTGTGCAGAGAGAGAGAAAGAGGAGAAAACTATGCACCTGACCTCTGATGACGGCAGCGGAGGGAAGCTTCTCCCAGAGAGTAGACAAAGAAAAACCGGCGTCACCTCCGCCGTGGTCGCGGAGGACCGTGCATGCTCTCTGAATCCGAAATAAAGCCGTGTATCAGAAAACCAAAACCCATCGAGAAATAGAGCCAAGATGGCCCAAAAGCCGCCGGAAAGGTTCTGTCACCGTCATCGACTCGCCGGGCCACATGACTTCTGCAGTGAAGTCTTCACCGCCGTGACTCGGACTCCAGTGCTCCGGTGCTCCAACAAGGGGGGGGGAGAGAGAGAGAGAGTCTGGGAGGAGAGAGATCGATGAGGAGTGTAGTTTCAGTTCAATTAATAGGGCAAAACTGTCATTAAATGTTAAATTGGGTAAGTGAGATTCAAAAACTCTTAGTGGAGTAGGTAGGAGTATATTGGCCCAAATTTGGGCATTGGGTCAAGAACCCGGCCAATTCTAAAGTAGGATATTGGGCAAATTCAAAAAAATAGGTTTTAGACCGTTTGATTGATAATACATCCAATGGTCTGGAATATTTATAAAAGGGTTTTTGTCCATTTACCCTAATTCTAGAGATTTTTTTCCCACTTACCCCATTAAGTTTTTTTAATTCCCCTTTACCCATGAAGACTCTAATAAGGTTTTTCCTAATACCCAATTTTTTTTTTTGAAGACTATTTTACCATCACCCCTTTGTTACATAGAGAGAGAGAGAGAGAGAAGCCATAGGAGAGTTCGCCTGAGTCCCGTTACCGGCCTCCGGATTCCAGTCACCGGTTGCCAGAATTCGGTCACCTTTCGCCGGATTCCAGCCACCGGTCATCGGAATCCGGTCACTAGCCGCTACCTACCGGACTTCTTTGAAAACCTCACCGGAGGTCCCCAAAGAGGTCGTCAGAGATCACATAGGTCGTCGAAAAGGTTTATTGCCCCCAATAAAGGGGCAATAAATCTCTATTGGCCCCCAATAGACGTCTATTGTCCCCCAATAGAACTTTCAATCGCCAGAATGAGAACTAATCTCTCAAAATTTAGACAAATAAACTTTGATTAAAGAAAAAAAAAACGAGGAGATTACATCAATTCAAAACATCTATTGCCCCCCAATAGAACTTTCAGTCGCCGGAATATGAACTAATCTCCCTAAATCTAGACAAATAAAACTTTGATTAAAGAAAAAAAACGAGGAGATTACATCAATTCAAAACGTCTATTGCCCCCCAATAGACCTTTAACAGACCTCTATTGCCCCAATAGAACTTTTTTTTTTCTTTCATTTTTCTTTCCTTCTGGGCCTTTTGCCCAAAAAAATAAAAATGAAACAAAGAAATTGATTTGGGCACCCAGAGAAAAGCTCTGGGCACCCAATCAGAGTTCAAGGAGTTCAACCGTGAGACGTGAACGACAACCCCAACGACTCCGCCGCCGATCTTCTCACCACCACCTGTAAATTCTGATCCTCTCCAATCTAGGCATCCATCTGCAAAGCTTCGCGCGTCTACCCAAAACAACGTAATGGACCAGGTGGTTTCCGGATACTGCTCTGAGATCAAGGAACATTCGCAATCGGAGCCTCCATCGTGGAGCTGACCGAAATTGGAGCTGTTGGGTTCGGAATCGGGGCTGGGCCTTGTCGATCGGAATTGGAGGCGTCGAGGAGATGGAACTCGATTTGGAATCTCTCTTGAGTTATTCGGCCGAGTCTAGTTCAAGCATTCGGCGTCGAGCTATTCGTCGGCGCCGTCGTCATCGGGGCTGGGCCTTGTCGATCGGAATTGGAAGTGTCGAGAAGATGGAACTCGATTTGGAATCTCTCTTGAGTTATTCGTTGAGTCTAGTTCAAGCATTCGGTGTCGAGCTATTCGTCGACACAGTCGTCAGTAACCTCTTTTGCTGGTGTTGGAGATGTGATGCTGGAGGATCTGGGAAGCAGTCTGGCAAGGATTTGTGATGCCGAAGTTCGGGTTTAGGGTCGCGCAAGAGGTGGAGATCGGGGAGAGAGAAAGAGAAACCGGTAGGGGTGGGCACGGTGCGGTTCGACTCGGTTCGACTCGGCTCAGTTTGAGGCCCAAATCGCAAACAAACCGTTTTTTTTTTTTTTTTTTTTTTCAGTTGGGCTATATATCAAACCGCAACCGCATTACAAAAGGGTTGAATTGATTATTTCGGTTACATCATTTTTCGGTGCGGTGCGGGTCGGTTTCGGTGTGGACTGATTTATTTATTTCAACTAGAAAGGAGGCCCAAAGTCAGGCTTATTTTTACATAACAATTTCAATAAGGCATAAACAAATTTTCAATGCATTTAGAGTCCACACAAATCGGCAAATGTCACCCAAATATCAAGCAACTAGCAGAAAGACCATATTTGAACACTTAACAAACCACCCCCCCCCCCCCCCCCCCCCCCCACACACACACACACATATATATATTTATCAATTATCAAGCAGACATATCAACTTATTTCAAACTGAAAACATAAACAAAAATGGATTTCTTATATATTACAAACCGACAGTTCCATCAATGGAGAAATAATAAATAATATAAATTCGCTTTTATGCGGTTGGGTGCGGTATGACCGTAAAACAACACCGTTTTTGTTCGGTGCGATTTGGGTCGGTAACCGCATTTTCGGTACAAACTACCCACCCCTAGAAACCGGCTGCGTGGAGAGAGAGGAAAGAGTGGTGTGGATGCAATTTCTTATTATACGAAGGGAAAAATTGTCATTTAATTATAAACTGGGTAAGTGGGAATAAAAATCTGTTGGTGGGATAAGTGAGATAATTTTGTCCAATTTTGGTACTTTGGGTCAAGGACCCTATTTAAAAATTGGATAATGGGTTTACCCCTAGCCAAATCATTAGTAATTAATTATAGAATCTTTTTCTCTAAAAAGGAAAAAAATTAAAGAGTCTTTTATTACTAGTTAACTACATTACTAATACTTTCCTTAACCAATTATAACTGAGGTCTATTTTGAGTAATTTATCATGAAATAAAATAATTACTTATTTGGCATGACAATACGTTGCCTTGTAGATGTGGAAATTTAATTCTATTCAAGTACTTATTCTACCTACGACCATATTTGCAAGTTTATGAACCAATTTACAATTGTTACAATCAATGTGTTGTTCTAGCCGTAAACCTTCATTTGTAGAACAAATAGAGCATGTGTCATCACTGATGTAATGAGATTCTCGATTGTATAATTGAGGTATTATCTTGTGAAATGTCTTTCATTGATAAGATAATTACATCTCTGACAACGCATGTTATGATATATAAGTACAAATGATGAAAAATGTTGTAATAAATGTCCAATTTGTGGTAGTTATTCCATTAGGACCACATTTACAGGTTTATAAATCATTTTACAAAGCTGACAACAAATGTGTTGTCCAAGTGGTAAATCTTCAAATTTTAGACCAATTGAATGGAGCATGTGTCCTTTTTCATGTAATACAGTGCTCGATTGTGTAATTGATTATTATCTTTGTAATCATTGATAAGATAATTACATGTCTCACAACGCATATAACGATATATATAAAGACAAATGATGAAAAATATTGTAATAAATGTCCTATCTATGGTAATTACTTCATCTAGAACCACATACAGGCTTATAAATCATTTTACAAAATTGACAACAAATGTGTTGTCCAAGTGGTAAGTCTTCATACTTTAGACCAAATAGTGCATGTGTCCTCATTCACGTAATAGAGTTCTCGCTTAGTAATTTGGGTATTATCTAGTATAATGTCCTACATTGATAAGACAATTACATATCTGACAACACATATTACGATAAATAAGGACAAATGACGACATGCACTGTAATAAATTTCATATTTGTTTTAGTTCTATTTGGCGTAATTAATATATTTACGACCTCCATTATGTGGTTTGAGCGATGTTACTTATATAACAACAAATGTGTTGTAAACCAACATTTTTTGAGCTAAAAAAAAAAAAAAACTAGGATAGATTTTTTCTCTCTCAACCTAGCTCTCTACGGCGGCTTCGCCTCCTCTTTTCCTAGCTTTCTTCTTTTCGTCTCTCACCCTCAACCTTCACTCAGCCACGTACATGGCCTCTATTAATGCTGTCACTGCTAGCTTTGCTGCCTCACTTGCGTTTGCAGAGGGAGTGCTCCTGATCTAGGGAGAACTGGTGGCAGCCTTGTTCTCCAGTCTTCCGAATCTTTTCTAATTGGGAAGCCTCTGACCCGCCCTCCAGTTGACCCTGCGGCCTTCAAGGCTTACTTCCTTCGTACCTGGATGGTGGACAAGGGTTTCAGGGTTCAAGAGCGGGCTGGAAATCCTTTCTTGTTCTCGTTCGAATCTGTTCGTGATTGCAGCAAGGTTTGGCGGAGCGGGGTTTGGTGCTTTGACCGTGCTCCTATCTGTCTTGAGGAGTACGACGACATCAAACCGCTCCATGAAATCCCACTCAAACATATCCGTTTATGGGTTAGGGTTTCTGGGATCCTTCCCCTATATGAAGAACCGGAAAACTTCACCCTTATTGGCAATCCGTTGGGTGGTTTTCTGGGCTACAACTAGAACGAATTCTAGAAGGGTTTGTGTCACGCCCCGAATTTTGAATAATCAATTCAAATCCGAAACATGAATAATAACAATTACAATTAACGTTCTGAATTTTTTTCTCACAAACAACCACACTTCACACCTCTCAATATTACAATAAGTCAAATCCTCAAGTTAATTATTACAACACACTCTCACCAAATCAAATTGTAAGGCTCAATGAGCTTAACTCACCTCACTATTACAAATGCTGTAAAACTATAACAAATACTCTAACCCGCTCGATCACCGCCCTGATTCTCCTGACCTGCAGGATTACCCGCTACACCGTTTGAATAGTGTACCGGGATTGCAACAATACAAACCCGGTAAGCTTTTTGCAAAGCTCGTATGAGTAAATGAAAGGATTGCACGATTTAAAGTAACACAATCAACTCAAGCACATTTTAATTTTGTTTTGCATAAGAATTGAAGTGTACAACGTCACTTCAAGCATCAATCAACTCACATCTCATCATGACTACTCAAAAATAAACAACTTCTTACTCAATATATACTCACAGGCTTATGATTTATTTATATAAATCATCCCATGCAGTATATTATACTTACAGGCTTATGATTAATTATATTAATCACCCCATTCAGTATATCATACTTACAGGCTTATGATTAATTATATTAATCATCCCATTCAGTATGTCATGTCATACCCAAGGGCATATGATAACTCGTTTATCCCCCAAGCAGTATGATGGCAGACAGACTAGAGCTCTAACTGTATCGTAAAGTGTCACCTGGGCCAAGGTTCACCTTACGAATGACTGCTTTCCTCAATTCACTCGACTCCTCATTTAATTCATCTCAACGACTCAACTATCGCACTTTACTCAATTACCCATTATCATAGACAACACAACATCTAAGATAAATCACATATTCCAAAGGGTAATGCTCAAAATATAACTCAGTAAATCACATCAATACTTCACCCGATGTCACACCATCCAATATATATTCCACGTAAATATATATATACGTAGTCACCCACACAAGAGTGACCACTAATACCAACTATAGTTCACATGCAATAAAATCTAGAAATTCATTTTTTTAGTTTAAATACATTTTACTTACCTATGGACCGTAGCGATCAAGTCCATATAATTTAAAACAATATTTATTTTCATAAAACAATTTCCACAATTTCCCAATTAAATAAAATCACCGAATTTCGGTTCGTGAATGAACCATGTGCGATTTACTCACCTCGATATTCCCGCTGCGTCTTCAATTCAACACAATACACACCGAAATCGTTCACCCAAGGGAGACCGTCAATCACCTAATCACACATGACCTTAACTTAGCCAATAGCTCAAAAACATACTCAAACGACAATCCAACGGTCGGATCGAAATTAAATGATGATCCAACGGTCGGATCCTCACGGATCGCCTTTAGGATCACCCCCCAAAAATCATCACGAAGATCCAACGGTCAGATCTTCCTGAATCGTCCTTACTAACATCTTCACAAATTTATACGAAAATCCGACGGACGGATTCTCACGAATCGCCTCCCTAATCACTGTTTTGCATTTATACAAAGATCCAACGGTCGGATCTTCGCCCATGATCACACAAAGTCACTGGGACAGTCATAAGATCATCATATCAAAACTACAAGTCCATCTGACGGTCCTAACTTCACATATCACAAATCTAACGATCGAAATCGATCGAAACTTAAAAATTCATAACTTAATCATACGATATCCAAAAATTGCATATAATATATCAAGATGATCGTATTGAAATATAGAATCTAAAAATGCACAGAAACTATATTTTTGACCCCCGGAGGTGGCCGGAAAGGGCCGCCGGAATTAGTGGCAGAGCCGCCGCCGACCACCGCCAATGATGTCGGGGCCGGGCTGCTCCTCTTCCTCTCATCATGCTTAACAACTTTCATAACTACCATGTAAGCTGAAAATGACCGGAAGTGGTTGAAATTACCTAAAACAGTCGAGGTGGCCGGAAAATTTCCAGAATCCGGCGAAATTTGCAGAATCCGGCAAGGCTTGATTTCGACGTCAAAACTTCAATTTCAGGCTTCGATCCCTTCTAGAGAGTTGTTAAGAAACTCAAGGTGAACTCATTGGTTCAAGAATCACAGAAAAATATGGTCTGTAGCTCGAGATATACCGATCGAAAGCTTCGGTGGTCGGAAAAATTCCAGAATCCGGCGAGCTTGAGTTTCGACGTAAAAACTTCAACGAAACGCTTCGATTCCTTCTGGAGAGTTGTTTAGAACTTCAAGACGAACTCACTAAGCCAAGAATCACATAAATAGGTGGTCTGTAACTCGAGATACACGGATCGAAGGGTTGTTTGTCGATCTAAACCAGTCGAGCTCCGATGAACGTGAAATCGTTCTACCCAGGTCTGGTCCTTCTTGGTGCTTGTTCAGAAAGTTGAGGCGAATCCAATGAGACAAGAATCAAGAGAATTGGCGGCCTGTAGCTCAAGATATCGAGATAGAACCAAATCGAGCTCAAAACGGAACCGTGTCCTCCGCCGCCACTGCCGGCCGTGTTGCGGTGCAAGGTTGCCACTGGTAGCTGCGCAAGAACGAGGTGGAACTATAGGAACTGGTCTGGTCTTGATTGGTGGTCGGTGGAGGGAGAGATGAGTTGATGAAGATTGCTCTGTTTCTTGGATGGTTTTCGGACGTGAGACAGAGAGAGTGAGAGAGAGTTGTCTGGTATGATTGAATGATTATTCAATTATGCATAATCATGAATGATGATTAAGACACCGGCCTTGAATCAAGGAACACCCTTCCTTTTAACAAAGGTGTTTGCCACCAACTGTTTTGGTTAAAAGAAAAACCGGTTATTACAGTTTGATCCGATTATGTTTTTCCCATGACGTTACCAAACCAGTGTTGCTTGAGCGTAAATTCTTCTTAGATGTTTGTGTGGGACCAATATTGCAGTTCTAGTTTGAGCACTTGAAAGGGAGGTGCCCTCAATGTGGCATGACCACACATGCTGGAGTGAAGTGTGAGGAGCCTAAAGCTTCTGTTTCGGCATCTAGGGTTCTAAAATTTTCAAGCCCCTTGACTTCGGGAGGCTTCTTCTCCTTCACGGCACAGAATCGCCGCGATTCTTTCACGGCTTCCTCCTCTATTCCGAAGAAGAAGAGGTCAACTGTTAGGAGGTTGGTGAGATCTAGCACTGATTTTGCAACAGTTGCAGAAAAGAGGGATGCTTTGGAATTTGTTGAGGAGCAGGATGTGGAGCAGGTACAGAATGAAGAGGGTGCGAACTTGGTCTGCAGGGTCAAGCAGATACGGTGCAATCCATGCAGTTGGAGGCTTTGCTTTCCAAGAAGAGAGTGCGCAATAATGGTTGCAGCCCTACCCCTAAGAAATTCAAGACTATATTGGGAGATAAGCTTCCTACTTTGCAGGCTGAAGCTCTAGGTCTGTGGAAGATGATACTGATGTCACTCTACTGACGTTGAAGAAGAAGTCGGGCAGGCCGAATGTTGCTACTTTGCAGGCCGAATGTTGCTACTTTGTGACTCACTTACCTTGCAGTTACTGGTACTGGGCTAGCCCTAAAGACAAGAGCAAAGGGAAGCTTTAAGTTTCCTTAGTCTTCTTGCCTATCACTAGAAGTATGGTCTTTTACTACTTGCATCTTAATTCCTCTAATTGTATACCAATTGAGGTCTATAGGCGACTAGGTTACTACAAAGGGAGGTAGGTAGTGAGGATTTGTTTTCTTGTTTTTAGGCTCAATAATGGAGCACATTTGTTAACAATGAGGGTTACCTATCTTTTGCTTGGCAGCTTGTGCCATTTATGATTTTGGTATAAGACAACATCTAATATACATGTCTTCTAGTTGGACCTCCAAATTTGATATTTGGACCTCTATCTTTTTAAATTATTAATAGATTTTGTCAACTCATATGAAAAGACAAATAAGGACAAAGAGAAAAAAAAAATACTCTTCTTACCTCCCCTATTAATATAACATCGATTTTTTTTCAAAATTTCTTATATGGGCTAAATATTATTTAGTCCCTGAACTTTTACCGAAAAAAACAATTCAGTTCCTCGCCTTTTAATGTGACACGTTTACTCTTTGTTCTTTCAATTTTAGACCCAATAGGTTCATTCCGTTACATTCCGTTAAAATGTGCCGTTAACTCCCAATTTTAAGAATATAGCCCTGACTTTCTCTTTCTTTAAATTTTTTTAATTGTTTTTATTATTATTTTTTCTTCTTTTTCTTCTTCTGATTCGCACCAATCCTTCCTCCACCAGATCAAACCTCATACCCGCCTCGATCCTCAACCCGGCCTCAAGCAACAAATTAATCTCTTCTCTAGCTCGGCCAAACACCCAATAAAATTAGTCATAACTTTTAATACGACATTTAATCTCTTCAGCAGGACTACACCCTGTAGAAACAAGGGAGGGACTTGGCAATTGACATTGACCCATAAAAAATTAAAAACAGCGAAATGATTTTGCATTCACTCAAAAAACAAGATGATTTGGCCTTGTTATGATATAATAAACTTCAATACATGACACACAACAAACTAAAAATTCTATAATACATACCCATATCTCATACACGCATTTATAAATGTGACAACAAATTTGTTGTCAGAGTAGTAATGTTGAGTCATATTATTACACCACATACGACCTTGTTACAAGTTTTTGAACAAATTTGTTGTCAATGTTGTAATTTTTGTTTAATTATATGTAAATAGTGTAAATGAATATGATAACTTTGTTCTCAATGTTGTAATTTTGATTCAAATAATTGTAATTTTTGTTCAAATAGATATAAAATGAGTGTATGATAAACACCACAGTACCATAGCTTGTCTCACAACAAACATAATGTGAATCACTCAAATATTACTAAAACCTATAGGCCATATATTTGCGAGGAAGAACTGAAAGCTAAAACTGTAATCCCAAGTGGCTCAAATGGATAAAGGTCCAGCTTGAATCATACGAAATCAATGAAAACCAAGCTCCATTAATATCCACATACAAGTTCATCTCTCATATTTCTAATAAAGAAATTCAAGGTGCAAGGAATACAATGGCATCACGATTAACAGTAACATTTTTGTGAATATATCCACTATCCAGCGAGATTTACATGCTACTCAAACATATATTGGAACATCTAGAACCCCAAGCACCATGAAATGAGAAGTTACTTACTAACCCCATCTGATGGGTTCGTCAACAACTCAAGTGATTTTATTAAGTGATCCACAGCCATCGTTCATCCATCCAGATCGGTTCTACTGCCAAGAGATTCGTACCGCCCTAGACCAGATCCCTCTCTCTCACTCTCGCTCTGAAAGTTTTGAATTGAGGGTTTTTAGAGATTATGGCGAATCAGGTCGATTCCGGCCTCGTGTTCCACTGCAAGCACCTCTACGCCTCTCCAGCTTTGATCTTGTTCTCGGTGACGAATAGGTTGAGTTGGGATTTTTTTGTTTTTAGGGTTTTCGGATGCATGGGGTGGTGGTTTGGATGCTTCTGAGTTTGTTGGAGGAGGAGAATTGAGGGAGGAAGGAGATGGATGAGGTGGTGGTGGAGAAGTTGAAGTGCTCTAGTGGACTGAGCGAACTGGTTTTCATTTTTTTTTTTTTTACCTGTTTGAGACCTCTCAGGGCTATAATAGGTATTTAATCTTAAACTGAGTCTTATCAAACTGAGTTGGCATAAAAGGATTAGCCACGTCAGCCATTTAACAGCACAAATTGACGGAATGGACCTGTTAGGTGTAAAACTGAAAGAACAAGGAGTAAACGTGTCAAATTAAAAGGCAAGGGACTGAAGTGTTTTTTCGGTAAAAGTTCAGGGACTAAACAATATTTAGCCCTTCTTATATTACCTACATAACTTCATAATTTACCTAAAACAATTAAGTAAAGATAATTAATTTCTATTCATAGCCTCATCATTTAATACAAAAATAAATTAAAAACAATTTGAATTTGAAATTTCCTTAAACTAAATTTATTGAATATCTTGGTGTAGTTATTACTAATTAAGATCCAAGCTTTTAATTAGATTTAATCGATGTATATATATTATGTTTTTGAGAACCAATTAAAGTCTTTTCTAAAATCATCCATATTGCAAAACAAACAAAAAAAACTATGATCTGGATTAATAGAAAAATCTTTGTAATTGTCTACTTGTTCGTATCCTCCAAGAATCACTTTTTGGTTTCGTCACTGAAAGTACACCAAAAATATAGGCAGCTTACTCACACAATTCTTCATGATTGAATTGATAGAGATAAGAAAAAAAAAACAACAAATTGTTGAAGATACATATTTAATTGTTCAAGGGTGTTTTGGTAAAATTAAGGAGGTCTACTTAGTTATTTAAGTATTCAAAAAAGTGAATTGGAGGTTTAATAAGTATGAGAGGTCCAAATATCAAATTTGGAGGTCCAACTAGAACCTCTCATGATATTATATTCATCAAAAAAAAAAAAAAAAAACAAAGCAACAAATGTGTTGTTAAAGCGGTATATATATATATTTTTTTTCAAAATTGTCATGTGTCAAAATTTAAATGGGTAACCTGTTAACCAATTAATTTGTTAAATTTAAAACAAAAAATTTAGAATTTAGAATTTACCAATCCCCCGGTACTGTAGCTCATCTCAAAACACAAAATGCCTTTATTAGAAATTTAGAATTTCATCCTTTCAAAAAGAAATTTAGAATTTCATCTGTTTTCATAGCGAAAAAGCATTTGGAAGTACTCAGTACAGCATTATTCTAAACCTAGAAAGCACTCTGAACTAATTTTGCCAAACGTTTTGGCCTTTCTAGCTACAAGCATATATACCAAAAAAGTCGGGAGTAATCTTTATTTACTAATCGTAACTGAACATATCTTTCTTCGCTGTACAGGCTTATAATTATTTTTCTTCATTTACTTGGGCAAATGATAAAACTGTTCAATCTGCTCTTCATGTAGAAAAGGTACTTCATTCGTTAATTTTAATTGCATTAAGATCTTGATTCACAGTACTTAATATTTCTGCTTAATAATTGTAATTCAAAATAACAAGCAGGGAAGCATCAAGGAATGGGTTAGATGCAATTGGAGCTTAAGTGATTCATATGTGAAAGATGTTTCTTCTAGTGTTGGTTATCATCAGAACCTCGCAAGAAAAGGCTATAGAGTTCTGATATACAGGTAAACACATATTCTGATTTATATATATTTTAGCAAAATCTCATAAGATCAATACGTACAATAGATGTCCTGGGACTTCTACGGATCACATTTTATTCTAAGCACAATATTCATCTGTACATTAACAGTGGTGATCATGATATGGCTATTCCATATGTGGGTACTGTTGCTTGGATAGAATCTCTGAACTTGACTCTCGACAGTCAATGGAAACCTTGGTTCGTCAATGCACAAGTTGCGGGGTTGGTGTAATTTCTACCTCATTTTCTTTGCAGAATTGAGTTATAACTATCTCGTAGTTACTATTTTTGTTTTTTGTCCATTCAGCTACAAAACAAAGTATACATTGGGAAAATATGAGTTGACATATACAACCATAAAGGCAAGAACCATCATGACTTAACTTCATTACTGAACATGCTATAATTTATTTAGCAGAAGTTGATTAGGAATTTAAAATTTCTCTTCGTGCAGGGTGCCGGTCACACAGCTCCAGAGTACAAACCCAAAGAATGTTTTGCTATGATCAGTAGATGGTTCGCATACTACCCTCTATAGTTCTTTTGGAGTAATTTATCTTCAAAAAGCACAAATAAATGTTAATTCTTAAAATTAACAAGAATATTAATGATTTACCCTGCGGTGCATTAAACAATGTTGGGTTGGTAAACTCTTTCCTCTGTTTTTGTTTGTTCGCCACAAATAATAATTCGTTCAGATTAAGCAGTGACAATTCCTAACACCCACTGAAAATATAACTCAAGATCATGCTAATTACCAAGTTATACAATACGAATTACGTCCAAATTCGAGCTAAGCCCCATTATATTCCCTCCGATTGTAGTGCTTAAGAAAAATCGAAAGGACAACCCCAAAATGCAAAAAGATTCTAAGAACTGCTTGTGTCGTGTATTCTTCTAACTGGGCAATATCTAATACGCCGATCGTCCACAGTGATCAAATGGAGGTTAATATCTCTTCTTCACTTCTTGTAAGTAATTGGGCTGACCATTGGGTTGACCATTAGTTAAGACCTGTTGATATATCCTTCAGCTCGATATCAATCACATGCATAAAAAAATCATTAAGAAAAATAAGGTTGTGGTCTGTTGATATTTAGGTCCCCAAGGAAATAAACCAAAGGACGACGACCAAACAATCAAAACACCTTTTAGCTCAGCCAGCAGGTGCATCATGACTGCATTGCTACAAGCACTTGTTCTAGTCCTCCTCTTTCGCATCGCTGCTTCCAGGTTCAACATCACCAGCTTACCCGGCTTTCCCGGTGACCTTCCATTCAGACTGGAAACTGGGTTCGTACTCTGAACATGCTACTAATTTACATATATACACACACACATTGATGAACTGATGAAAATTAATGAATCATGTCTTTTAATTCTACTTCTTAAGGTACATCGGAGTTGGAGACTCTGACAACGTGCAACTATTCTACTACTTCATTGAGTCTGAAGGAACTCCGGAGAATGCCCCGCTTATGCTTTGGCTCAGCGGAGGTCCTGGCTGTTCTGGTTTTTCTGCCCTCGCATATGAAATTGGTGCGTAATTTTCTTTACTTCAACATCTTTTTGTAACGGTAATCGTGGATCAGTACCATACACAGCAGGTCTAGATTTACATGTAGTTCAGTGGTTCTGTGATGGTTCTAGTTCACGAATGTTGGGCTAATCAGGCAAGTTGTTGCTCTGATCAATGCAATAACCCATCGAATTTTGCCTGGATGCCCTTGCTTCTTCATTCATGGCGTCTCTCACAACCTTCTGGTTGCCCAAAACCCCAATTCCTTCTCCTCAAATCCCAGCGAAATCCCATCAATCCTCACAACTTATGCTTGTAAAACAGTGCCGTTTAACTCCTCAAAGAAAGATCTTTCTGGGTTCCGCCATTAGAGAGTTCGATGGTGGCGGAGTTGTGCTCTTCATCGTCTTCCTCAGCCTCTTATGGCACAGAAGATGTTTGGACCCAAAATGAGCATTTTGGCCTGACAAGGCGCGTCTTGGAGAAATTGAGCCAATGTCAGTGGCTCAAGCTATATATTGTCGACAAGTTCGAAATATATATATTTAGAGGCTAAATAAAGCCTACTATGGAAGCATGGAAGCATGAAAAGTCAACTTTAGCACATTTTCCTACTTCGGCTAGGAGAAACCGAGCTAAACAAGGAAGGAGGGACGGCAGACTAACCAAACGAAATCCAAATCAGCTAAAACTTTCTAGATTAAATCTAGAAAGCCCAAGGATCATTTCTTATGAAGAGTGCCAGAGCTATTTTTGAGTGGAAGGCCTTCAAACAATCAGTCCAATTTTCTGCAGAAGCAAAACTGGAAAACTGGACCTGTAAGAGGTCCAGCAGCGTTTCCGGCCCAACCACTATACCAAAAGCTCGGAAATTTTACCAGGATGATCTACACTCATAGTGGAACATTTGTTATGAAGAAGTCACGGTCAAAATCTGAATTCTTGATGGAGATATAATTGAAGGAATAAAGGAGCCGAAAGTGCTTCCTTATCTCCAAAATTCATCATTCCTTATCTCCAATTATGCTTCTTTATCTCCTTATCTCCGAAATTCATCATTCCTTATCTCCAATTATGCTTCCTTATCTCCAAAACTCATCATTCCTTATCTCTACTATCATTTGTTTAAGAATAAACACTTTGACATGGTAGCCTATAAATAGAGGTTACAATGAAACACTTCGATCACCACACAATTCACAACAACAATCTCTAAGATTATCCAAGCCTCTCTAGAGCAACCCTCTCCTTCTCTTACCGGTAGTCACACTCCAGTTCTAGTCTCCTCACGAGCCGATTGTTAGTGCCACCAAACCTTCCAGCCAAGCTAAAGTCACGCTTTAGCAAGTTCTCCTCACTTCCTAGTAGTTCTCGCTCTGCTCGATCTACAACATCGAGTATCGATTGTGATTTTGAAGAAACTCAGCAAAAGTCCTCGCCACGAGGCACAAAGAATCCCACGACGAGGTTGGTGCTCTCCTCGTCCACAATCGCTTGAAAGAAGTCAGGTCAAGGGACACCCCCGACGACCGCACCCGAATGGTGCTGTCACGCCCGCGCAAGAAAAGAGACTGTTGACCAGCTGCAGCAAAATTGGAGCCAAATATTTTGGCACGCCCAGTGGGACATACTGTGAACTGTAAATCACACCACTATTAAGAAGTTGAGGTTAGTAAGGGGTTGTGAATCATAACGGAATAGGTGAAGTCCCTTTTGTTAATATTGACCTAAACTCCTTATTGGTGCCTAGTTCAGGTCCCTTAAGGTTAAGGGTGGTTTTTATTAACACTTGTTGAACTGTCTTCACACTTATGATCTTTCTCATCTTAGTAAGTATAGCCTATGTGAAATGGTGTCTAGAAAGGGGACAACATTCATAACAGGTTATTGAATCCAGAAGTGCGTACAAATGGGCCTAAACCACTATGTGGGAGTAGTTCATGTCAAAATGGATTCTGCCTCTTTTGTTCGCCCTCCCCCACCTGGCCATTTCAGTAAGGTTGCCTAAAGGATTTGAAAGAAAGTTTGTGTCTAGGCAACTATACTTGGGCCGCACGTCTAAACCTTGATTCACAGTGTCTTATTGAATTCAGCTACTTTCAATTCAGACTTCCAGAAGCCATTGGGAAGTCAAGCGCAAACCCTTATCAAAAGGTTTACATTAACTGCCCGAAACATAAGACCTCCAGGTACAGACCGCACTCGCGTGCAGACTGTCGTGGTCTTTTTGAAGAACAAGTAATCCAAAGATTTTCTCCCCACCCTCCATCGACAGAGATGTCAACTGAACGAGGAGGAAATCAACATCCTATTACTGAAGGCGAGAACGTTCCCGCCGCCCAGCCTAATCAGGCTGTCGATACTTCTAGCATCACCCAGGTAGCCGCGAGCACAGTTACAACTATTGACTTTGTGCCTATTCTCGTTCCAGAAAATGCGACCATAGAAGAGCGGCTTAATATCCTTCAACAGAATTCTGCTGCATACAATGAGAAGATGGAAAAAGCCTTTGCGGAGGACCGTCGACGGCTTGATGAGTTCACGATCTCGGTCAAGAGGCTTGAGCTAGGGGCACAACAAACACAAGGGCAATTGGATGGCATGAACCAAAAAATGCAGAAGAACCACGAAGAGCTGTTGGTCGCAAGCAAACACATCGTTTTAGAAGTCACGACGATTCGCAAAGAAGGATCCAACGTCGCGACCCAGGTGGCCATGCAGAAGGCTGACCTCGATCAGGCCAGAGAGGTTCTACATAAAACACTGGGAGATCCTAGTGCCATTCTAGGCTCTCTAGGTCAGTCTCCCATATCTGGCAAGTACATACCACCAAATGCTCGAAAAAAGCAAGCGGCGGCAGTACAGCCACATCCGCTATTGCCGCATCAGTCAGAGGTAAAGAGATTACTCTGGCAACGGGTGGGAAGAACAGCGCCGCGTCATCAGTCACACAAGGGACCAGGACTTTGACAATCAATGAAGGGGCCTTTGTTGATCATAGCCTGTTTCCCCAATATGACAGCGACGGAGTTGAATACGTGCCCCACGATCCACCTCCAGCAAACCATTATGGTACCGACTGGGTTGAAAGTCCGGCGAAGGTCACCGCAACCACAAAGGTGACGCCAGCTGTGGGTTTTACGTCGCAGATGTTAACCCGACACAAAATGACCCATGGAGGCGGCATATGTTTGGTTAATCAGGCTTCACAGGCGCCACTGCTGATCTGACCAGTTGATGATACAGTGGTTCACCCACCTCTTCCTGATCCAAGATATATAAGGAGAGAGGAGGTAGAAGCAATGATCAGGGCCGTGAACTAGAGACCTAACCTGGAGGAGGCCTACCAGGGGCCCTTCCCACCGCATATTACACAGACACCTTATCCTAGGGGATATAAGAACATTACGTTCTCTACTTTCTCGGGAGAGGAAGTCGAAAATGCCGCGGCCCATTTGGTTAGGTTTCGAGTACAGTGTGGCCAGTACCAGAACGACGACAATCTGAAGTGTAACATCTTCGCTACTTCTTTATCAGGGTCTGCCTTCACCTGGTTCACTAAGCTGCAACCGGGATCAGTTGCGAGTTGGCCCGCAATGGAGAAGCTGTTCAAGGAAACCTTCGGGACTACCGAGCCGGAAGTAGATCTGGCTTCACTCACTCAGATGGCTCAGCAGCCAACTGAATCCGCTGTCATGTACCTTCAGCGCTTTCAGATCCAGAAAGGAAAGTTGAACGTGATTCTGCCGGAGAAAGAACTGGTGAAGTTGGCAATCAAAGGCTTAGAGCCCAGCCAACGCAAAAAACAGCATGGAAGCATGTTCAATTCCATAGGGGAACTGATCACAGAAGTAGGAAGTTTCGAGCACTTGCTCAGGGAGATGGACGCTATGAAAAATGCCTCGAAGGGGACATACATCCCAGGGAAACGCCGAACACTGGCTGCGCTCAGCCATCAATCCAGTTCCTTTGATCCTTACTACAAGAGTGAGGAATCTAGTACAGCAGAGGTTGATGAGTCTGAAGAAGACGAGATAGCTGCCTGGAACTCACCGGGAAAAAGGCTTCAACGCTAAAGCAACTGAAGCTGTGCAAAGAGCCGGTGAAGCTCAACTCGGTGGTTTTCACCAAACCAGAGTTCGCAAGTTATACTTACGACGCGAACAAAGCGCATGAAATCTTGGATGAAATGATCGCCGCGAAGATGGTGAAAACCGACTTCGGCCCATTTCCCAAACTAGAGCAGCTAAGGGGGAAGAAATACTGCAAACTCCATAATATGTGGAATTATAATACAGCCGATTGTGTTAAGCTGAAGGATCAGATCCAAATCTGGTTAAATAAATGTAGTTTGCAAGTAGAGGCGCGGACAACAGCAGCAACGTTGGTGGACCTAGATCCCTTCCCAGATACCGGCATCAACATGGTGGACGTGGCATGGGGTGAAAAAGATCAGCAGAATCAAAGTCTAGACCACGCGGCTAAGGATTTGAAAAGGGCTGGAGACAAAGTCGTGAAGCGGGAATCCAAGACTCGTTTACCCATCGTCCTATGCTCGCGGTGCAAGGAAGAATGTGACACTCAAGCCCTGCAAGAGGAAACATCCTAGACTGTCCGCTTTGGATCTCTGCCACCAATACGGTTAGTATCATCCTCTAGAAACTTCCAACCATGCAGCCCAAGAGTACACAGTGGTTCAGAAACTCCTTCTCCAAGGGACTCAAACTTATTCAAAAAGTTGAAGACCGCGAGGGAAGAAGGGCAAGCAGATAAGCGGCAAGGGGTTTTTACCAGACCTTACATTCCGCCGGTGTCGACGTCCTCCATCAAAGAAGGGAGATGGTATACACAGAAGAAGGGCAAGGCGGTGGAGATGAGCTCTTCAAGGAAGAGAAAACTCCAGTGGAGGTTTGGAGAAGCAAAGCGAACCTTGGAAGCACTAGATCAAGGACTGATCAAACCATCGCAATTACTGAAACCTCCATAAGAGTATCAGAGACAATTGGAGGCACTGGCCTCCAAGAGATTCGTTTCCCCGCAAGTTCAGAAACAGCAGCCCAAAGTATCGCACAAAGAGCAAAAGCCACGTGCCCCCAAGAGCAGCGCTCAGGAGAAGTCCCTAGTTCCCGCAAGGCAAGAACCGCCGCCAGCTCATAAAGTCAATGTTTGGAGGAGAGTATCTCGCGAAGGAAGAAATAGCGAGCCTTCCATCTTTGACAGGCTGGGGGGCAAAGACAATCGGTCCGCAATTGTGCAGAAAGTTCAAAGCTTGGTGGTCGCTCTCCCAGAGGAAGTGCCAGCGGCAAAACAAATTTTAGAGTCACTGAACCAGGTTCCCATGGTACAGGAGCACGAACAAGCCAAGGCGGTGATCCCCACAGAGGAATCATTGGTTGCTTTCATGGTTAAACGGTTCAACGCCGATATCCCAGCAGATGAACCCAAGCTCAATCTTGATGATGACATGGACGAAACAGAAATGGTGGATACCTCTTGCAATATGGTTTATGTGCTCCCTGCTAAGTATGCCTTACCAGTCGCTGCGCAGGAATGAGTAGAAGCTGAAGCGATTGGAGAACAGCAGTTGCAGATCACTTCAGCCGCAACAACGCAGGTGAAAGAAGCAGTGTTCCTTGAGACTGAAGATGCTAACAGCAAGGGTTTCTTCATGAGCTTCACAAGACCCATACCCGCCATGGTGCAACACATGCGACTTTTGTATATCACAGCAGAAATTAATGGGACTAAGGTTAGCAAGATAATGGTTGATACCGGCGCGGCTGTGAATGTCATTACTACCAAAACCATGCATCTGCTAGGGATCAAGAAAGAGAAGATCCAATCCACGTGCCTTACGCTAAAGAACTTCGCGGGGACTGTGACCAAAACATTGGGTTTGATTTTCCTACGAGTCAAGGTGGGTCCAACAGAAGGGGTTTACGCTTTCTTTGTTACAGATTGCTATGCGGCATATAGTGCAATTCTGGGCCGCGACTGGATCCACAGGAGTTATTGTGTCCCATCCACCCTTCATCAGGAGCTGATCATATGGGACAGAGTCGCGGACAAGGCGGAAATTGTTAAAGCAGACCCGCGACCTTTTTCGGTGTCCGCCAGCTACGTGGACGCAAGGTATTACCTAGAACCATTCTCTCCTTTACAAGTCGTTGGTATTGATGATAAGGGCTGCCCCACAGGGGTGACGACCTCTACATTGGCACAATGGGGGCTCGCGGTCGCAAAAAACGACCTCGAAAGGCCTGGATATGCGGTGCCATCTCCAAGTGTTAATTAATGGATCACGAACTCATGGAGGAAGAGGTAGAGGCCTTCCATTTCTTGTACGAGAGGCTATCCTCATACATGGTGGAAAAAGAGGCCTATGATCGAGTTGCGACCTTAGAAATTGTTAATGAAGAGTTCACGGACCAAGAAGAGGAGGAAGAAGAGATTCAGCTTGCTCCAGCGGCATTGGATGACACACCTCCGAAGGTTAGGGACCCTACTGAAAAGGTCAATCTGGGAACAACTGATGAGCCTATAGAAGTGGCTATCAGCACTTACTTAGAGCCTAGCGAGAAACAGAGGCTCGTCGAATTATTGCTGGAATTCAAGGACTGCTTCGCGGAAAAATACGAGGACATGCCAGGCCTATCACCAGACTTGGTATGCCACCAACTACCAACGCTGCCTGATATGAGGCCTTTGAACCAAGAGCCGCGAAGAATGAACTCGGAGACCCAAGTTCTGGTCAAAGAGGAAGTCGAAAAGATGCACAAGTCGGGCATTATCAGGGTAGCCAAGTACAATCAGTGGCTGTCCAATATAGTGCCTGTTCGCAAGAAGAATGGCAAGATGAGGATCTGCGTGGATTACAGAGATCTTAATTTGGCTACACCTAAAGACGTCTACCCCATGCCTGTTGCAGACATGTTGGTAGACGCAGTTGCAGGGCACGAACTGTTGTCTTTCATGGACGACACAGCGGGATATCACCAGATTCCGATCGCGGAAGAAGATAGACACAAGACCGCATTCCGCTGCCCTGGGTTCACGGGAGTTTTTGAATATGTGGTCGTGCCTTTTGGACTGAAGAATGCCGGAGCAACATATCAGAGAGCCATGAACCTGATCTTCCATTACATACTTGGGAAGATCTTAGAGGTTTACATTGATGACGTCGTCGTGAAGTCTAAGAAGAGTGGAGATCACTTCACGGATCTCAGAAAAGTTTTTGAGCACATGCGGCTACACAAGCTCAAGATGAATCCCGCCAAGTGCGTTTTTGGAGTTCAGGCAGGCGATTTCCTGGGATTCATTGTCCATCAAATGGGCATTGAGGTCCCTGAGGATAAGGCAAACGCGGTCATCAACGCATCTCCCCCGCGAACGAAGAAAGAATTACAGCGACTACTGGGTAAGATCAACTTTTTGCGACGATTCATTTCTAACTCTGCGGGCAAAATCCAGCCATTCTCCCCACTGCTGAAGTTGCAAGGACAGAACGAGTTTGTGTGGGAACCTAAACATCAAGAGGCTTTCGACAAAATCAAGGCCTATCTGGCGAGCCCACCAGTGCTTGTTCCTCCCAGAGCTGGATTTCCATTAAAGTTGTATGTTTCAGCAGCTGAGGCTTCCATTGGAAGCCTCCTCGCTCAGGATGATGAAGAGGGTGTCGAACATGCCATCTTTTACCTCAGTAGGACACTCACAAATTGCGAAACAAGGTACACTCCAATGGAAAAGCTGTGTCTTACATTATACTTCTCAGCATGCAAGTTGCGGCATTACATGTTGTCCTTTACTACTTGCATCATTGCTCAAACCGATCTAGTCAAGTATATGCTATCGCGACCTATCCTGAGAGGCCGTATTGGCAAGTGGGTGCTCGCCTTATCAGAATTCTCACTACAGTACGTCCCACAGAAAGCAGTAAAGGGGCAAGCCATCGCGGATTTTCTGGCACACCACCCTATGCTGGATGTCCCCGCGGTTAGAGATTTAGAGGTCGCTGCCACAACTTTAGATCGCCCAGATTTGGCGTGCTTACTAGAGTACGCTGCGCTGTATCAAGCCACAGTCTCACTCGAGCCCTGGGTGTTATATTTTGACGGGTCAAGAACGGATACGCTAGCAGGAGCAGAAATTGCACTGGAGAATCCGGCTGGAGATCACTTTTCGTACTCATTCCAGTTGGAGTTTCAATGTACCAACAACCAGGCAGAATATAAGGTGTAACGCCCCAAGCCGCACCTCACCAGCTTAAGCACGTTACAGTGCCGCGAGTCTCTAAAACATAAACCAAACACTCAGTTTACATTCTAGAGGACCGCTAGGCATTTTGTTTGAAAAACTTTTCGTAAAACACAACGGAAGCTACCAATATTTTTGAGGTGAAAATCCTTGAACGCTAAGTTCAATTTGTTCGTCCAGACTCATGCTCACTCAGGAGGCACAAGATTTAAGGACTAGGAATTTAACTACGTTTGACCCAAGAATTCCGGGACACAAAGTTCGAGAAATAGAAAGCAGAATAAAGCCCAGAAGGCGGTTTACCAAACTTGTTCCGCACACCCAGCTCGGTCCGTCATTGTCCCGTCACCAGTGCACAGTACCTGCATCCATACTGTTGTAGGGGGTGAGCTTTCGTCCTCGCTGCTCAACAGGAACTCTACCTCAACTAGACTTAAAACCAATAAACAAATATTTGGGCTGCCCAGTATGAAAACATGCTTAAACCAAGTATTTAAAAGAACGACAAACTTTATAAAAATACTTTTTGACTCGAAAATCGATGCATGATACTAAATTGAATACGCGCGCTTAATCTTACCAGATGGCCGGTCCCATAGACCCACTACACGACCTTACCTCAATTTACTTTATCACCAGGTAAGCGTAGCGAGAGCGTCCGCTACCTAGCTACACACACGGATCGGGTCGTCATTGCGATCGCTCACCGTCCGACCGGTGTAACTAACCCTCCGGAGGTTTTGGGGATCGAACCCAAGGAAGTCAGAGCCACCCTTCGCTCTCAAGCCATCACACATTTTCTCACGATTTGGTTAGTATGCGTTGCATTTGAACTTAACCAAACCGTACCACTTAACATGCATCACTTTAATAACAATGTATATATGAAATTCAATAACCGAAGAGAGTCCTGAATCCCCTACCTGGATTCCGATGCTTTCTCTCACGTACTCCGAGAGTCGCGAACCTTCCGTTCCGTTCCTCGGGTAACTGGAGTCCTAAGTTCCGACATTTTGATAGTTAATATCTCATTGAACTAGTAATTAAAATCTCGACGATTAATAAATCGTATGACTATTTTTTCCTGGTTTGACCAGGATTGACCAACATTTCTTAGTTTGACCAATTTGACCATTATTTTTCAAACTTTTCACCACCACGTACAACCAATATCTTCCAACGAAATATTTATTCCTAGCCAATTTCATCAACAATAGCCATCCACCACGTTAGCCACTCGAACAGAAAAACAAACGATAATCACAATCCATTCCACCACCGGTTCATAATTGTTGTATTGTTACCCCTCAAGTAACAATAGCCACAGTTCAAATATAACAACCCATACCACTAACTCATTCATGACCAGCAATCAATATTTCACAAAAACCTCACACACACGCTCACAATATCAAATCAACAATGCAACCAATTTCAAAATCTATAATTCCGTTGATTCTCTAGCCAAACACCATAAGGATAAACCAATTTCTATATCACATATCCGATTCAACTTGCATCCAAGCAATCAGCATTAATTCACAAGAAGTATAGTTTCCTTCCAAGAACTTGAATTTACCTTTGATAATCAAAGTAGCTCGATTTGAGCTAATAGAAATCATGAGAAATCATGAACTTGCAGCCCCTGTGCTCGGTGAACTTCGAGCAGGGTATATCCCAGTTCTCTCATTTAGTCCGAAGTGCAGCAAGGACCAGAGCATCACTTTTTGATTTTTAGGACGAGAACCAACTTCAAAAACAAGCACAAAAACTCCAGAATCGCCGCCGTGCTCTGCAACTCCAACGAAGGCCGACTCACCCAAGAACATAACTTCATCAGAACACAATCGAATTCGAAAACTAAGCATACAAACGTGTAGAGCATGACGAGGGGATAGTTTTTCATACCACTTGCAGCTCCGACGGTGGCCGGAAATTGCAGAACTCGCCGGAGAGACTCAGACCTTCTCACTGACGTTTCTCCCTCCTCGTCCGGTGCATGGGCAATCGAAGACCATAGGCGTGACGGCGACGACGAGACGAGGCGATAGACATAAATTTCTCGGCCAACGGTGGCCGGAGGTGAGATTTCCGGTCGGGTTTCTCTTCCGGGTCGGCGCTCTCCCTTCGGGTCAGAAGCTTCGAGCTTCTCTCTCGATCCTTCTCTCTCTCTCTCGTGTTTTCTGATTCAATCTCTGTCCTTGATCTGATCAAGAGCTTTATATACCTCAACCAAAATTGTAATCAAGGGCCAGGATGAAGCGGTGGATAGATCAACGGCCAGGATTGCACCGCAGAAAATCCTATTTCTTTAATTTATTTTCTAAAATTCCACAACTTCGGAAAATCGCTATAAATAGCTCGGGTGTCCAGAAAATTCCCCGAAAATTTCCACGAACTCGTGGTGTCGTGTACTTTATCATCCAACTCCTAAATTGAGGATTTCACTTTATGAAAATTTCTGAAAATTTCCTCGAGCATCTTAATATTTATCGAGATCGTTGAATAACTTCGTGTACGATCTCCATTAAGCTCGATACATTTTTTCCGGGGCTCACATAAGGCCTTAATCATAGGCCTAGAAGTATTGCTGGAAATGGGAATCAGAGATGTACAAATACTTGGCGATTCTCTCTTGGTTATTAATCAGTTGTGCAATGAGTTCAGATGCAATAGCTTCACGTTGGTCCCTTATTGGAACAGGACATTAGAATTGTTGGACCAATTTGATAACGTACATCTTGAGCACATTCCTCGCGAGCGAAATTTTGCCGCAAACTAGTTGGCCCAGCTGGCAACAGGGGTAACATTGAGATATGGCGTACGTGCGGAGAGAATCCTTAAAGTCGAGCGTTGCACGCTTCCTTCATGGATGACGAGAAGAGATCCTCCAGACAATACCTCAGTCGCGACCCTGGAAATCCATTGACGTGGATAGGCGCATCCCTTTGATCAATTATCTCAAGCATCCTGATCAGACCACGGATAGAAGGATTCGCTATCTTGCCCTCAACTACTTCCTCAGAGGTGATGAACTTCGCAGACGAGGAGAAGATAGCGTGGATTTCAGATGTGTGTATGGCCGCGAAGCGAAACAACTCATGTGCGAAGTGCATTCTGGCATTTGTGGCGCTCACCAAGCAGGTCCAAAGATACGGTGGTTGCTCAGACGACATGGATATTTTTGGCCCAGTATCTTGAAGGATTGTATCGCGTTCGCTAAAGGTTGTTTGGACTGCCAAGCTTATGGGCCGGTCCAGCATGTTCCTAATATTCCAATGTAGCCCATTATACAGCCTTGGCCCGCAAGAGGATGGGCGCTGGATTTAATTGGGATGATTCACCCACATTCATCACTTCAACACAAGTTCATCATCGTCGCGACTGATTTCTTTACAAAGTGGGTTGAAGCAGAACTTTTGAAGGAAGCATCTGGTGGCACGTTGCGACAATTCCTATTCAGAAACATCATCTGCAGATTTGGGATCCCAGAAGTTTTTGTTTCGGACCGGGGGGCAGCTTTCATGGGTGGTGAAGTTGATAAACTGACAAGAGAATGGGGAATACAGTTCATCCATTCCAGTCCATATTATGCTCAGTCTAACGGTCAAACGGAGGCCAGCAACAAGATCATTATCAATTTGCTGAAGAAAATGTTGGAAGCTAATCCACGACAGTGGCATGAGACACTTTATGAAACTCTTTGGGCCTACCGCACCTCTAAGCGGAATCCCACCGCGACAACACCTTATGCTTTGATGTTTGGCCATGATGCATTCCTGCCATTGGAAGTCAACGTCCAATCATTACGAGTTCAAGAGCAACATCATCTCATTGGAGAAGACTACGTTTAGGCTATGTGGCAGAAACATGAAGACCTTAGCGAAAAGCGCTTGGAGGCTTTAGATAATTTGGTCATGGAAAAGCAACGAGTCGCTCGCGCCTATGACAAGCGGAAGCGGGGAAGGAGTTACAGCGAAGGAGAGTTGGTTTGGAAAGCAGTTCTCCCGCTTAGCGAAAAATTAGATGGTCGCGGCAAATGGACTCCAAGATGGGAAGGCCCATACATCATCTATAAAATCTTAGAGAAATGAGCTTTTCATCTCAAGGACCTGGATGGAGATGTCCATCATAACCCTATCAATGGGAGATACTTGAAGAAATACTTTCCCAATGTCTGGGACTCGGAGGAGTCGTAGACAGTTTATTCGCATAAGACATGGGGGACAATTCTAGTGTTCCTACACTCGCAAAGCCCATTCATGAAGGCCTGTTTTTGAGGCCCATAATCATTTCTTCGCTATGCCTAGCAACACTAGGGGGGCAACACTATACAATACTAAGCCCATTTAGCCTAAAAATAAAATAAAAAAAAAATTTCGTTAACTTTGTTTTAGGTTTTATATTCATATTTCGGTTTTTGTTTATCTTTGTTCTTTATTTCATTGGTTGTTTGTTTATTATTAGAGTCAAAATGAATTTTCGGTAAATATCTTCTTCATCGTAGGCGCATCCAATGGGATGTGATGTCTAAGGTCTAGTTTGGATACGAGAAGTGCTGACAAAGGGTCTCGTCCCCTGTCAATCAAGTGAGCTGAGCTCCGCCAAAATCGTTCCTCTCTTCACCTGGTCATGTTCCAAAGGAGTTACCAAAAGGAGAAGAGAAATATCCCTAAGTCCAAAACGTTTTTTCTTGTATGTTGCATCACTTTATGTGTTGTTCTTGTTTTTGTTTTGCATTGAGTCTTAGGATGCCCTTTCAACTGTCTATGACAAGTTTATATCTCCAAAATTATGGCTTAAAAAAATAATAATAAATAAAAATTAAAAAAAAATTAAAAAAAAAATTAAAAGTCATAAATGCAACTCTTAGGGGGCAATTCTAAGTGTTCCTACACTCGCGAAGCTACTAAGCCGAGTCAGCGACTCCGGAAACTTTTTCCAGCTTTGCCCTCGCAGGAAAGGCTGAGCTCAAGGGAAGTGTGAGAGCCACCACCGTGACCGCCACTCCATCGGAAGTAGTCTTCATGTTGCCAAAGATGTCCTCACCATGCACGGGAAACAGTGAAAGGGTTTCAATCTCCTGGTGATCTTCTCCTCTTTGTTCCATGAAAGTTTGTTCTACATTCATGTCAAAGAAAGTAGAACTAGTTCCCCCTCCAGCTGAGATTGAACAATCCCTAGCACTCTTCTCCATGTTCATAGATCCATAACTGCCATAGTTCCCCATCTGCCCGTTAAAAGCAATCATCACACCAGCGGAAGAAGCAGAAGCAGGTGCAGAAGATCCAAAGTTAATATACTGATCCTCATGTTTCCAATCGGTAACATTGTCATCACCAACAAGCCCTGATCTTTGCATGGGCACATGAACATCCGAAGTGGACCTCTTCTTCTGCTTCTCCCGAGCCCTTTGGTTCACGAACCAATAATGGACGTTCTTGAACTCGATCTTTCCGTACCATTTCAACTGGAGACAGATCCTCTGAATCTGCTCTATAGTTGGGGACCTAACTCCCTTGTTGTAGAAAAGCTCCTTGAGGATTCTTATATGATCTGTAGTGGGAATCCACCTAGTACTGCTCTTCCTGCGAAGCATGTTAGCACTACTCCCGGCTGCTTTGTTGCTTCCTCCATCCTCGGTTGGTTGCTGGGTTTGTGGTTCCATTGGTGATGGATTGAGAGAATGCGAGAATTGAAGAGTGGTGATGATGAGTAATTAAGAAGGGATTATTGGCGCGTGGGGGAACCGAACAGTTTTCGAGGAAGTAACTGTTTCATTTTCAATATTATCTTCTCACTGTGGAATTAACCGAACGGTTTTCGAGGAGGTAACTGTTCTATTCACGAGATTATGTTTTCACGACCGTTGTTTTTCAACAAGTGATTAATGCCTTAAATCTCGGAAAAGAAGGGATTACTGGCGCGTGGGGGAACCGAACGGTTTTCGAGGAGGTAACTGTTCCATTTTCAATATTATCTTCTCAAGGTGGAGTTTTCAACAGCTAGTTAATGCGAAGTTAAAAACTCATTAAGAAGATAAAACCAAGAGTTTTGAGTTGGGAGCCAGCAAGTGGATCCAAAAGATACACATTTTCTCAAAACCCTCGCCGCGAGGCTCTTTTTGACGCGGAGCATATTTTAAAAGTTCATATTATTTTCAATATACAACTATGGGGGCCTATATTTTTGAGGCCTTGCGAGACACAATTATTGGCTTCTCACGGATATTTGAATATCAGGATAAGAAAATATTATTGTATTCATAAAGTGGCTTTGCGGCCAAAAGCATTACATTTATTACAAAGCCAAAGGTGGCTAAAATACAAAACAGGAATCCTCGGATATCTTTTGAATCTTTTCTCAAGTGGAAGCAGCTATGGAATCCAACGTCGGGTTGAGCCGCGCCATTATCCCAAGGAGGGGCAGACTTCAGGGAAGGAAAAAGAGGAGTAACGGAGCCCCCGCGCCCCCTTTACATGGAAGCGGTAGAGGAATACAACATAGGCTTGGCCAACACCATTATCCATGAGAAGGGGAGACTCCAGTGAAAGAAAATGGAGCCTCCAAGCCCCCTCAATTGGAAGCAGCTATGGAATCCAACGTCGGGTTGAGCCGCGCCATTATCTCCAGGAGGGGCAGAGAGTGAAGGAACCGAATATCAGCTTGAGTCTCTGCACCCCCTCTAGCCATGGTAACCACCATTAGTTGGACGTGAAGTATAGGAACAACAATTCTGTAGCTTGAACCCATTCCTTCAAAGAGCCCATCCCTTCTCATCCCTCTAAGATTCTATCAAGAAGAGAAAGGGGGAGAAGGAGGTGAGAACCAAAGCCCCTTCCATCTGGAGGGCACAACACGGGCCGGGTCCAGAAGGAAGGAAACAGAGGAGGAAAGACGAACCACAGAGTGGCCTTCCTCCCTTTCTCCGTTTCGCTCCGCGTGTGGGATTCTAACAAAAATGATCTTGCATGATCGTGGATCCCACACTCGGAGCCCCCTCGCGTTTCTAAACCAATCTGAAGCCTGGCATAGTTGTTGTAAGATTCCAGAAAGGCGAAACAAGGGGTTGCCTAAGATTACGCCATAAAGCCTAAAATTTAGAGGCTAAAGGTCATTTCATGAGGGGAAGATTTGTGAAGAAGGAGAAAAAGAAGCAAGGACTGAAAGGCCATTTCTTGAATATTTCAGAAAAGTTGTTGTGAGTATTCCCTTCCCGAAATACAACTATTTATAGGGACTTCAGGCAAATCCCCACCCTTGGATGAAGCTCAATTTCAAAACCGAATCTCAATCTCAAGCAAAGTTCCTCCACGCGGAGGTTCGCCGCAATAGCACTAGCTTCGGCCTGAGTGGCCCGTTCTCTGACACGGGCCAGGTTGCGGCCCTTTTCTTCAGAAGCAGCCAAAGGTTCATCGAGTTGGGCTTCTTCTGCAGCAATCGCATTTTCAACAAAGGCTAAACCGGTATGGAGGTCCTCGATCCGAAGTTTGAAGTCGGACCTTTGGATTTGTAGTTCCCGCAGGCGGATGGTTCGCTCATTTAAAATACCGCGAGAGATGTCCATTTCTCGAGAGAGGCTATTCAAAGCCTCTCGAGTGTCGTGAGCCTGGGCGTTCGCGGCCGGTTGACGTCGGCGGGCCATACCAAGTTCATTCAGCAGATCGTCAATGGCACTAAATTGCTGCAGGGTCAATGCCTTCTCCTGGCAAAGATACCTTAGGGCTTCCAAGACTCGCGGGAGGATGTCAGTCTCCAATACCTGAGGACCCAGATGTTCGTGAAGCACCATCTTAGCCTCATCCACAGCAGAAGGAGGAGTTACTTCTAACACCCTCATCAGTCTCTCGAATCTGGTGGGAGGAGGAGGAGGCGGCGGAGGCGCCACAGGATCACGAACCACCAATGCAAAAGGGTGGACAACTTCCTCAGTTTCTTCATCTTCAACAGGTTGGTCTGTCCCTTCAGCCACCTCCTCGGTACAAACAGAATCCTGGTCAGGTTCAGAAATGTCAGAGAGCGGGGTTGGATCTAAAGGGAAATGGAAAGCATTGGCCAACAGTGGCTTACCTCTCGAGCTGTCAGGTCAATATCTGGTACGTGGTCACCAAGAGGAAGAGGCCCCGCCTCATTCACCTCTTGGACCTCTAGTACCGCGAGAATCTCTGTCGTCATCAGTTCCTCATAAGCGTCAGAAACCTCAGAGTGGCTTTCCACGCTTTCATGCTCCGAGGAGTCGTCATCAGAGATTGTTATTAGAATGGTAGGACCTTGCAGATGCTCTGTAGATGTGGGAGATGGAAGAGGTGCCACGGGGTTAGTTGATGCTTGAACTAGCGAGAGAATTGGCTCTTCTGCAGTGGCTGAGGGTCCAGCCTCGCTCAGTCGAGAGGGATCAGTGGTCCTTTGACGGACCTGTCAAAAGATACATAGTGAAGATCCTGCCCAGATTCTAAAATTTAAATAGGATAAGACGGGGCCGGAGTTTACCAATCGCATTCCCAGAGGTTCGTCATCTTCAAAACTCTCTTCAACGAATTGAGCTCGATCGCGTTTGCAAGCAAAGACAGCAGTGGCCTGTACGAGAAAAGAGTCATAACTCAAAAAGGGGGGAAGCACCAAATATACAAGTTTGGGATCGTTCTTAACCAAATTACCTCAGCGGGATCTTCATCATGCGAAGACTCTCCCTCAGAAGTCTCCTCTGCTATTGCCTTTTGTTTCTCAGCCTGAACAGAGGTTGTCCTGCTCCGGGTAGTTTGTTGCAAAACACACTCAGGAATAAGAGCGGGAAAATCAACACAAGGAAAAGGAATGGTAAAGAAAGACAAAAACTTACTGTTGCCCTAGGCTCGTGGATTTGTATCCCTGGACGCGATGAGCGAGAAGGTAGAATAGGTCGCGAGGGTTGTGCTGCAGGTTTGGAGAAGCGCTCAAGAATCTCGAGGTCCTCTGGACCAGGGCTACTCATGCCACGAAAGATCAGGACGAAGAGTTCGTCATGTGGCAGGTCCCAACAGTTCACTGACACTTCTTTCCACCAATCAGCATATTCATCATCGACATCGTTGAGGGGGTATAGCGCTCTGACCCAAGGGGGAATCACTATCAAAGTAAACTGACTCTGAAAGGGGGCAGACCCAGGCGGGGCTAATCTCCGCCAAGAGGTGTAGTAATTGGCAGAATCAACCAGAGGCCAGGGTACCAACTGGGCCAACCCAAATTGGCGAGCAAAGTGGTTAGGAGCATAGAGCTCGTAACTTACGCGGTCGGTGGCAAGACGAATATCCAAGCAGGAGATGGCGCGACGAAAGGCCAGGAGGGCTCTTTCGCTATGATCCCGTCCACTAGGCAGAAAGCCATCATCAAGGGGAGGAGGGAATCGCCTAGAAAGGACTATTTTTGGGTCCGGCATCTCTCCCAGCAAGTACAAGTAAATAAAACACTCGGAGTAGGGTGGAGCTCGGCACCTTACGTTGCGGCAAAGCCAGTTCCCCAAAAGGGAATCAACTGGAGGTTCTTTTGGAATATCACCGCGACGAAAGAGAGGGAAATAAATCTGCAGCCAAAAGGCAAGGATTCAGAAGGGGCCACTAATGTCAGTATCAAATGGGCGCATTACGGCTCTATAAAGGGAGCGATATAAAGCACCCAATACAGGTTGCCCAAGGCCAACGCAAATACCATTGTAGAGAGTAATGGCCAGAGAATTCCAGGGCCCAGTAGGTTTGTTGGAAGAAGTGCAAAAGATAAATTTGCAAAGCCAGAATTCCAGGAATGCGATACCTCATGTATGGTCACACTGGGTGCAGTAATATTTGCGCTAGAATGGGTAGGATCTGCTGTGATGCCCTCGACCAGCCATATCCATTCTCAAAGAAAATTGAATGCCATCAAACTGACCATGCACATAGGGGTCAAAGTCAATGGGCAACCCCGTGATGGTAAGAACATCCAGTAGAGTTATGCTCATCTGCCCAAACTGGAAATCGAATGTATTGCTGGAGGTGTTCCAGAAGCAAAGAGCGGCGGCTAGCGATGCAGGGCTAGTATTATGGGGAAGACAGAAGCATAGATCGATGGTTTGGGTGATACCCACCGCATCCCATCGGGCCAAATCTCTCGCTCGGACCTCCTGATACCAAACATTTTCCTCGGGAGCGACGGTAGGCCAGAAGCCCACTTTCCTCCTTGGTCCCCAACTGCTAAAATCACCAGGCACCTGCCGAAGAGCCGCTATGGGACGGCGGATGGGAAGCCCATAATAGGCCATAGCATCATCTGGCAAACGATCGTGAGGTGTGGGACCCAGACTCGCTTGACTATCACCGCCACCAAAGCCCATCAGTCGACTTCTCTCCTCTCCGGTCTGACTTCTACATCGAACACTCATGTTAGTCCGCCAGGTGAATGCGGCTTTCTCAGTGATTTCATCTGCCTGATCGATAACGAATGGTTTCTTGGATGCCATTTCTAGGTCGCAAGGAACACTTCTCCATTACACCTTGATTTATAGCTCAGCTATTTTTGGAGATTAATTTATTAGCTGGGCCAGTGAGTGGCCCTAGTTGATAATTAATGAATCATTATTCCATCTTGAGAATCGCATCTAAGGCGACAGTGAAGATATTCCACCTTTTCCTACCACCGCAGGGCCAGCATGGTGGCATGATGTTTTTTAAATAAAACATGATTAAAACCGATGCGGTTTTAGATGCTAAAGTTGCAGCAAATATGGTGGTTTCACTTGGTCACACGTCATGATTCGATAGCCATGATCCAATCATCCTCTTCGGCATAAGACTCGTGAAGGATTAAATGACAGCAAACAGTTTGCTATTCTGCATCTTATTTCACCAAGTACTGTAGGCCTTGATCTAGCCAGCAAAGCGGCTCCAACACCTACATTTGAGAAATTGTTGCTATACACATGGCGAAGCTACCACCAAGGAAGAGAAGGATCCTCATTCGTGATCAAAAGCAGTCTCATTCGCATGGGGGGGGGGCACCCTAAAGTTCTGATCTCCTACAACCTGCCCAAGTTTCACCAATTCACTGCATACCAGACATCAGATCCATGGGGGGCAATAAAGTTGGCAATGAAAGCGTTAGTTCATGACAAAGGCAATTCAGATTGTGGCATTCAAGCTTTATGGCCTATTTAGAGGCCTATATGGAATCAGTTAAGTAATATCAGTCAAGCCAATACAAGTGGCTTTGGAGCAACAACATTATAAGTGTAGTGCTGATTCAAGACTTCTTCAGTCAAGACGAAGACCTTTGACTTCGAGGTCTGGGGGGCAATGTTTGGACCCAAAATGAGCATTTTGGCCTGACAAGGCGCGTCTTGGAGAAATTGAGCCAATGTCAGTGACTCAAGCTATATATTGTCGACAAGTTCAAAATATATATATATTTAGAGGCTAAATAAAGCCTACTATGGAAGCATGGAAGCATGAAAAGTCAACTTTAGCACATTTTCCTACTTCGGCTAGGAGAAACCGAGCTAAACAAGGAAGGAGGGGCGGCAGACTAACCAAAATAAATCCAAATGAGCTAAAACTTTCTAGATTAAATCTAGAAATCCCAAGGATCATTTCTTATGAAGAGTGCCAGAGCTATTTTTGAGTGGAAGACCTTCAAACAATCAGTCCAATTTTCTGCAGAAGCAAAACTGGAAAACTGGACCTGTAAGAGGTCCAGCAGCGTTTCCGGCCCAACCACTATACCAAAAGCTCTGAAATTTTACCAGGATGATCTACACTCATAGTGGAACATTTGTTAAGAAGAAGTCACGGTCAAAATCTGAATTCTTGATGGAGATATAATTAAAGGAATAAAGGAGCCGAAAGTGCTTCCTTATCTCCAAAATTCATCATTCCTTATCTCCAATTATGCTTCCTTATCTCCTTATCTCTGAAATTCATCATTCATTATCTCCAATTATGCTTCCTTATCTCCAAAACTCATCATTCCTTATCTCTACTATCATTTGTTTAAGAATAAACACTTTGGCATGGTAGCCTATAAATAGAGGTTACAATGAAACACTTCACCACACAATTCACAACAACAATCTCTAAGATTATCCAAGCCTCTCTAGAGCAACCCTCTCCTTCTCTTACTGGTAGTCACACTCCAGTCCTAGTCTCCTCACGAGCCGATTGTTAGTGCCACCAAACCTTCCAGCCAAGCTAAAGTCACGCTTTAGCAAGTTCTCCTCACTTCCTAGTAGTTCTCGCTCTGCTCGATCTATAACATCGAGTATCGATTGTGATTTTGAAGAAACTCCGCAAAAGTCCTCGCCACGAGGCACAAAGAATCCCACGACGAGGTTGGTGCTCTCCTTGTCCACAATCGCTTGAAAGAAGTCAGGTCAAGGGACACCCCTGACGACCGCACCCGAACGGTGCTGGCACGCCCGCGCAAGAAAAGAGACTGTTGACCAGTTGCAGCAAAATTGGAGCCAAATAGAAGACTTGTAAGCTCTTCATCCGCCGCAACGACCTCGAAGAAGCCGCCCTCTACACCCACCACTCCATCTACTCCAACTGCCGCCCCACCATCTACACCGTCAACTCCGTCCTCGCCGCCCAGCTCCGCCAGTCCATGTACTCCGACCTCCTCTCCCTCCACCGTTAATCTAGGGTTTCGAAGCTTAAGCATGGCGGGTGAATTATGAAGGCAGTGTTGGTTGTCGTTTTTGAGCTATGAATTGGTCTCGGTGAATTAACTAGTCAGAGAAAAGAGAGAGAGAGAGGAAGAATGTTGCTCTTTATTTTTTTTCTTTCTATCTGTAGAACTTGTTATGAGCTTGAGGCAGTGAGGCTAATTTTGTTTGAGTGATGATGGGTTGCTTAGTAGTGAATTGCAGAAACAGAGGAGTATAGAATTGGATGGGGAAATGAGTAGGAAGAGAGTGAGGGGAGCGATGAAATCGAAATTGAAAATTGGGAGCTCCAAAATCTGAAATTGATGAAATCGATTTGACGGCAACGGTGTTGGTTGAAATGGAGTCGAGGGGTTGGATCCTGGGCCGAACGAGGGAGGTCAGAGATGGAGATTTGAGAGAGCTGTGGGGATGGGTTACTGGAGTTGGGGATGGGTTACTGGAGTTATATATGGGTTTTGGTAGAAAGAGAGAGGTAAGAAAGGGGGGTACAAGAAGTGTTGGAGGTAGTGTTGGACAAGTCTCAGACTTGAAGGAAAAGGGGAAGGTTGCGGAGGAGATGGAGGGAGGTATCTGGAGTAGAAAGAGCTGAAAGAAGGAAGAAGAAGAAGAGATAAAAAATATATATAAAAGAACTAAAAAAAAAGGTAAGGGTATAATAGACTTTTGACGCGGAAGGATTGCCACGTCACCAATTTAACAGAGTTTTTGGACGGAAAGTTAACGGAATGGACCTATTGGTCCAAAATTGAGAGATGAGGGAGTAAACGTGTGAAATTAAAAAGGGAGGGACTGAACTGTTTTTTCCCTGAAAGTTCATGGAGTAAACAGTATTTAACCCTTTATTAATTATGTATAGTATAGAATGAGCAAAATCAGTTTTGGGATTAATGGATCAGAGGCACCTGTTTTTATTGTTGGGCTTATGGGAAATACTCCTTATGGGTCGATGACCCTTTTCACCCTATATCAATAGGTCAAATATTATTGCTTGCAAAAGAATCAGCCAATTTTAAGGGGGATGTATTGTAGTTGGATTTTAGGGGATTTTTTATAAGTGATAGATTTCAATAGATTTTATGAGTTTTATTAATTTGTAAAGACTTTTTGATAGACTAGTAAAAAAATTTAAATTTGTGAGGACTTTATATAAATAGATTTCTATAAACTTTTTTTTATTTGTATAAACTTTTTGGTAGAACTTATGGATTTTGAAAGAGTGAGGGAAAAAAAAAAACAGAAAAGGAAATCGAGATAAGGGGTGGAAAGTGAAAGCAGAGAGAGTGTAGTGTACCTAGTAAAGCTGGCACCGAGTTAGTTGGGAATTTGATCCTAACAATGACCAAATCGAAATCCCTTTTGGTTTCAGATGAGGCAGACGATACCCGTGAAGGTCCTTATCCATGCAAACCATTCCGCTTTGTGCATCTTGCCAAGTCCCCGCTTCCACTTCGAGAGCCAATTTTATCAGCTTCCTGTAGACAATCGATTTGTGTTTCTTGGCAAGTCTCATTTTGAAGTCCAAAAAAGTCTTTAAAACACCTTAGAAATCTAAATACAATACACCC
Source organism: Rosa rugosa (assembly GCF_958449725.1). Taxonomy (NCBI): domain Eukaryota; kingdom Viridiplantae; phylum Streptophyta; class Magnoliopsida; order Rosales; family Rosaceae; genus Rosa; species Rosa rugosa. The sequence continues at coordinate 5,494,545 of NC_084822.1, forward strand.
CCCTAAATCTTTTAGTCATGCAATTCAGCAAGCAACAGTACAATGATAACCCACTCCTGAGGAGCCTTTCAAAAGAGTCATTACTTAGAGTACACTACCAAGCACACCCTTATACAGAGTGCACTAACATATACATCCTTGAAACACATAGTTTTTAAGATTTACGCTCAAAATAAAGAACAGAAAACTAGACTTCTGAAATTATGATTACTTAATAAGTTTTTTTCCTTTTTGAAGAAAATAATTCATTGAAATATTAGCGATAGAAATCATTCAAAAGGGCATCCAAGATAAAAGTGGGAGCATACAAAAGTCAAAATTGGCTTGATCCTAGAGCTAAAACAGAACAAACAATAAGAACCTTCTTTAGAAATATTGGTTTAGTAACAGCATGAGAAAACCTGATCACCCTAAGATGATCATCTCATGGCTATTAAGAACGAATCAAATCAGATGGTTCTATTTCTCAATCTTTCTGACTTGCTCAAATTGAAAGAAGAGAACTGGGGAAACCTTAGTTTTTGGGGTTCCAATGCGATGGATGATCAATAAATAAGACGGATCCCGATTCGTTGAGAACCCGTCGACCTAAGACGAAGATAAATGTCTATCTATTTTATTTAGTTATTCAGCTAAACCATCGAGTTGTTATTGTAGCAAATAGCCAATACGTAGAATCAGAGTAAGTGGTTGCTAAGATTCGCGTGGGAGCATATACTTTTAATTTTAAAGAGAGGGTTCAAAAACATATTTATTCTGACTTAGAGGGAGAAATGCATTGGAGTGCCGATGTATATCATGCGCAAGAATTTACACATAGTAATGCACATCTTTTACCCAAAACAAGTCATTTGTGGATATTATCAGGAGGCCTGCTAGGATTAGAAATCCTGTATTTTACATATCCATAAGATTAAGTCCTTGGGTTTCTGAAATAGTGTAAAAAGAAGTGCTTCGAATCATTGCTATTTGACTCGGACATATTCTAAAAAAGTCGAGGCATTTCGAATGTTATTGATCAGGTTAAAACATTAGAGAATGGAAATAAATTTTTCTGTTAAACAAAAATTAAATAGTAATTTTGTACTAACGAATAATTTCTCATCTAGTTCTAAAGCCTTACCAGCAACAGTAGCGATATTGAAAATTGACCGCTCAACCTCGAAAGCTGAAGGAATGTTGGTGATGGGGACCTAGTAAAAGAAAGGGTTTTTTACTTCAACAGTGTCTGAACTCTTCGAGGACTTTTAAAATGATACCTGAACTTTCAAAGTTATCAATGTGATACCTGAACTCATTTTTTCGTATCAATGTCGTACCTGCGGTCGATTTCCGTCATAGAAACGTTAACTATGACCACGTGCCCAGCACGTGAGGCACAAAATAAGGGTAAAAGACTAATTTACCCTCAAAAGTATATACTTCAACAGTGTCTGAACTCTTCGAGGACTTTTAAAATGATACCTGAACTTTCAAAGTTATCAATGTGATACCTGAACTCATTTTTCGTATCAACGTCATACCTGCGGTCGATTTCCGTCACAGAACTGTTAACTATGACCACCAGCCTAGCATGTGAGGCACAAAATAAGGGTAAAAATGACCTTTCCCACTTCCTTTAGTTCTTCACGTGTCCCGTTGTACCTTCAGTTCTTCTTCTCCATTTCTATTTCCTTTTTCATCTGCAAAATGCAATCAGATGGGATGATGACATTTCCTAGCAAAATGCAAAACCCAAAGCAAAACTTGAATCCAATTCTCTGATGGACGGACACCGCCGGGGACTCCATCTTGTCGGAGTTCTCCAAGCACAACTTGCTCGACGGCTTTGCTTCTCTGAATTTATTATAGGCCGGAGTGGTATAGACGGTTTCACGACTCTTGGCCTCCAGATCTGAGACTTGGAATTTACCTGAGATTTCAGACAGAGGGATCAGAGAGAGAAAGAGAGAGAACATGGCCAGCGGCAATCCAGACCTTCTTGTGCAGCTTGCCGGAGATATGACGAAGGCGGGCCTACGCACGCCGTCGTGGCACTCGGCTTCCTCACCCCAACTAACATCACAGCATAAGTTCATGAATTTCAAAAATAGTCCGTGTCTTTGTAATTGAATCAAAATCTGCAAAAGTGAAGGAGACTGAGAGTCTCTCTCTTTCTCTCTCTACAACTCTCTTTCTCTCTCTCAACAGCGGCGAAAAGGCGAAGGATGGTGATGATTGGAGAAAACCCAAAACTGATTTTTCCGTGACTGCGTGTCTGTGTATAACTATATCTATCTGTATATGATTTATCGAACAATGGGGCAATGATCATTTCACTTATTCCAGCTTCTAATCAATTTGTCCAAAAAGAACCGGCCTTTGGTTATTCGTGGCTGTAATATCAGTACTTAGTGGGAGCATCGGACGAGGTACTCCGGCGAGGCAATCGGCAGCGGTTGGGGCGGGTGAGGAACAATCTGAGGGTTTTACGGCGGCGAAGGTGGATGACGGGGCTGGCGGATGGGCTGCGCGTGGGGCTCCAGGCGACGACAGAGCATTGAGTGGCGAGGAGCTTAAATTTTTGCAAGGTAGCCATATCGATCTAGCTGAGTTCAATGTGGTTGTAGTCAGGTAGTGCTTGGAAAGGGTTGGGTGGTTGAGAGAGAAGGTGAGATCTGATTTGCGGCCATGGCTTCCAATCGGAGGGGACAAATCAGAGGGAAGAAGACGTCGAAAAAGAAAAACAAGAAAGAAAAAAAGAAAGAAAGAAAGCAAAAAAAATAAAAAACAATACTTTTGAGGGTAAATTAGTCTTTTAACCTCATTAAGTGCCTCACGTGCTAGGCAGGCACGTGGTCATAGTTAACGGTTCTGTGACGGAAATAGACCGCAGGTACGACGTTGATACGAAAAAATGTGTCCAGGTATCACATTGATAACTTTGAAAGTTCAGGTATCATTTCAAAAGTCCTTGAAGAGTTCAGACACTGTTGAAGTAAAAAACCCCGTGAAGAACTAAAGGAAGTGGGAAATGTCATTTTTACCCTTATTTTGTGCCTCACGTGCTGGGCACGTGGTCATAGTTAACGTTTCTGTGACGGAAATCGACCGCAGGTACGACGTTGATACGAAAAAATGAGTTCAGGTATCACATTGATAACTTTGAAAGTTCAGGTATCATTTTAAAAGTCCTCGAAGAGTTCAGACACTGTTGAAGTAAAAAACCCTAAAAGAAATCAGAAAGGGAGACAAGGTCCACCGGTGACATGTCATCATACTTTTGCAAAAGCATAGGAGCCCTAGCAAAATTCCATGGTCTTCCATGTAGGACTTTGTTTCTCTTAACACACACATCAAAAGAGAACACCAGCAGATTGTTTGGCTTTTCCTGAACCTGATTTTTTTTTTTTTTACGAACCCAAATGCCGCGAAAATGAGGACACAGATGACAGATCCCTAACATCAACCTTCATGTGAGTCAGAATCCTTCCAATTAAAAATTGAGATACGCGCATGATAGCGCCACCAGCAATACCATTGACATCCACCACTTTGCTACCTTTAGCGAAGGCTAGGGAAGTTGTAAAACTCGTTGTGACATCCTTATTTGATGCCATTTTAGGAGATCAGAGGAGAAGAGGATCGACGTTGGCCTTCGAGGATTTGAGCGGCGCTATAAAGCTTAGGGTTTTTGCACAGTGTGGCATATTAGAGTTTCATGGTAGTCTTGAGTAAGTTTTAGAATTACTCAAGGGGTGTATTATTCATTTGAGAGTCTACAAGATTGTTTGTATTTAAATTTCGCTGATCTTCAGTTAAAATAAATAGGGTAAACTATTGAAGTGATTATGTGTATTAAACATCTACACGTCTAAGACTTGATAAAGCACGTCATAATTTGTTAAACAGGGACAAACGTGACCTGTGACCCACCATTGTACCAATATTATCCCAACTTAACCACTCGTTAGGTGTTAGGTTACTAAAGTGTGAGATTTTTCCTCTCTAACATGCCTCCTCACATGCAACCTAGCTCTATGTCTGTATGTGAAATCAATTAACAAATCCAATTCCCATATTGGAAATTAGGGCGCAAGTCCCTCATTGGAGATTTGACCAATCACATAATAATCCAAGGCCCACATCGGATACTTGGTCATAGTCCAATCAGAATATTTCTGATGGCCAATTTAATGAACCCAAATCAAGTCTATGACAATTGGAGATGTGATAGAGAGGAAACCGCTTTGATACCATATTAAACAGTGACATACGTGGCCCGTGGCCTATAGCTGTACTGATATTGTCTCTACTTAACCACCCGTTAGGTGTTGAGTTTTAAATCAAAAGGTCTAGGTACATGGTGTGATCACCCACTTATAAGTTATATTATATTTTTTTACTTTTATAATGTGAAATATTTCTTCTCCAACATAATTGCTAGATAATTTGATCGTATTATTTAAGAATTTCTCAAATTTACTAGACATTTTGTTGCAGGTCCTTTGTCATTTGACTATGCACACTCGTTTGACAATAAGCCGCAACTGAAGTTGAACCCATACTCGTGGACAAAGGTAGGAGACCTCTATTGTTTTCCCAACGCCTGCTCTGTCTATGGCTATAGCTTTAAATTTTTTAATTAGTTCTCACTGTGACCTTCAGAACTAAACAACCTAAATTGCTTGCAGGTTGCCAACATAATATTTATAGATGCCCCTGTGGGCACAGGGTTCTCATATACAAACAGTTGGGAAGAATACCCCACTCTGAATGACACGATATCATCGGCACAAACATATGAGTTTCTTAGAAAGGTGAGGGGTATAACATACTTGTACGTTTTGCTAATGAGGTGGGTATTGCATAGTGATTAATAGTTTCCAAATATTTTTTTGTATCTGTATGAATTTTAGTTTTTTGTTTTTCGTTTTTGGGGTGGGGGTGGGAGCATGGATGACAATTCCCTATCTTTAAACTCGCATGATCGTTCTATTAACCAAACACATCATCATTTGGAGGGCTAATCCTGTTAGAGTCGGTGTGTATTGAACTTGAGACCTTGAGTGGTCATATTTGCAGCCAAACTAAGTTACCAACCCAAAACCTTAGAGTTGAATTTTAGTTTTTTTGATCAAATGACAAAATGAATTGGTATAAACCTCGGGTTTGGAGTAACCCAATCATCAAATCTTTGGATTTATAAAACAATGAAGATTTATTTCAAAAAAGAAAAAAAACAATGAAGATTACATTTACTTTTTTTTTTTTTTTTTGTATAAAGATTACCATTACTTTTCGAAACATAAATTTATTCCTAATGAATATTACAAGTATTACTACGAAACTGAAACTGCAGTGGTACAAAATGATTTAGAGTGTAAACTGCAAGATAGTAAACTAAAATTTTCCGTTAGGTCATTCAATTCAATGTGGATTGCTAACATACTTTTTAAAGTTAATCTGATGATTTTGTTGGATTTAATTATTATTATTCAAATCAATTATCAAATTCAACGTAAAATTTACATTAAAGTGATTAAGATTGGTTTCTAGATCATATATGGTTTAATGTTCATGTAATTTAACTAGCTGCGTCGTTCTGATTTACTATTGTGTTGCAGTGGCTTGTAGATCACCCCAGTTTCCTCTATAATCCACTCTACGTTGGTGGAGATTCTTATGCAGGCAAGGTTGTTCCGATAATAGTTCAAGAAATATCTAATGGTAAGAGCATCTCGAATGATATTTTCTATACTTTTATCAAATTTATTGAAAAAAATAGCTCAAACCTGAATAAACAAAAACCTAAATAGCTCAAATTTATTTTCGTTTATTAAAAAAATACAACTATAATTCAGTTTCAGTACAAATTGGACATATAGGGTAAACCTAATTTCTTCATTTTATTTGTTAATTGTTCTTCAATCAGGTAATGAAGATGGACTTGAGCCACAAATGAATCTCAAAGTACATGTTCTTCCATTTCTATTTCAAATCCTCAATTCTATTCCGTATTACGTTCTAGCTAATTGAAGCCTAATATCACTCTCGTCGGTCATTACCATATATATATATATATATATATATATATATATATATATATATATATATATATATATATTCTGCACAGGGATATGTGCTTGGCAACCCTGTGACAGATCAAGAAAGGGACGAGAATTCCAGAGTACTGTTTGCTTACCTAAAAGCTCTCATTGATCATGGACTATACCAGGTCATCCAAATACCCTCTCAAACAAATTCTTCTTGCCAGCTTATTAATTGGTTTTATGTTCTTATAGGACAATCTCTTCAGTCGTCTATTGACACAATATAAAATATTTTGCCAAAATTTTCTTGCAATATTCTCAATCAATATCTTGCTGAGAAAGTCTTTCTGATATATGGTACTGTTGTAATTTTCTTCACTTTTCAAGTCAACTAAAAGAAATTGCAAAGGCGAGTATGTAAATGTGGATCCGAATAATGCATTATGTGTGTACGATCTTGAACGTGTCAACGAGGTGAGTCTAAAGAATTGAATATATACCTTAAATTTTAACAAGTGTTGGATGAAGTTATACTAACTTAATATTGGAACAAGCAGTGCATCGAAGACATAAACCTTCAACAAATATTGGAACCTAAATGTAATCCCCAATCTCCAAAACCAATAGACAGAAAGTGGCATCCGCAAGAATTCAGTGAAAAGGATCCTATAGATCTCCTCCTTCCATCATCTCAATTAGTTTCTATGCCATGGTGTCGGGTACGCGTCTCTCTCTCTCACTCTCTGAAGACGGAATTATTTGGGATTGCATCTCTAAAAATGCTTTTGTTAGTTGCACTTGGGCTAGGAGCTGGCGCAACAATTTTTTAATTAGAATTTTAACTACTAGCTTTAAAGGAAAGAGGTCTGGAAGTGCTCATTACTACTAATGAAGCATTGTTCCTGCCTCTAAATCCATAAAGCACCAGTAATCGTTAGTACATTAACTGTGACAATTATAACTGAGAATATCTGACTTCCCTGTACAGGCTACCAATTATATATTATCTCAAATTTGGGCGAACGATAAAACTATTCAATCTGCTCTTCACGTTGTACAGGTACGTACTTATTTAGTTAATTATTGCAGCAAGTCAAAATGAACTCAAATATTTGGAGAATTCAAGATGATCTTCACCCTTAAGAGGTTTTTTATACAACGAGTCAGTTATAATGTATGGTAACTGGGGTGCATGTATTTGATGGGGTGGTAAGGTAATGGTTTCTAATTTGGGAGATCATGTGTTCGAGTCCAATCAAAATGTCGAATACGTGGGGATAAAAAAAAAAATGTAAAGTAATTACACCTTGATAAAGATGTACATATTACCTCATTAATTGAGCTTTACAGAATACGTTAATATTATGATTCACTGTGCTTAATTTTACTGATTTCTAACAAGCAGGGAAGCATCAAGGAATGGGTGAGATGTAATGACAGCTTAACTAGTTCATATGTACAAGATGTTTCTTCTACTGTTGGTTATCACCAAAACCTCACAACAAAAGGCTATAGAGTTCTGATTTATAGGTAACTACGTACTTATTCTATTAGATTAATCAGAGCCCTTTTAGTGAGGGGTCCTTTTTTGGGTTTTTTCTAGAGATAGGACATTAGACCAACTTTCCGATCATATTTTTGCATCTCAACCGTCTAGTTTTTAGGTCCTAATGTGTAGATCATTTCTGCAAATTTTCAGCCAAATTGATTATCGTTACGGCATTCAAAACGGCGACTTAAGATTATAAGTATGAACGGTTCAAGTTTGACAGATTTGGTTCGTTCATTGATTTTTTCTAGTTTGATACCTTAACGATCACCGATTTGGCTGAAAATTTGCAGAAATGATCTACACATTAGGACCTAAAAGCTGAACGGTTGAGATGCCGAAATGTGATCGAAAAGTTGATCTAATGCCCTATCCCTATAAAAGACCGAAAAAAGGGAAGGGCCGTCTTAGATTAATTACTATATATATGTTAAAAGGGTAAATATCTTTTTACAACTCTTACCTTTACACTATAAATTATTATTAATTGCACTTCTAATTTCATCACATGTACACGCGTATTCACAAATTATAACTAATCTTATCCAACTCTTAGATTTTTTATCAAACTATTGTGGAAAATATTTTAAAATCTATAGAATAATATGTCTTGGGACTTCTTTGGATTACATTTTATTCTAAACACGATATTCATCTGTACGTTAACAGTGGTGATCATGACATGAGTATTCCATATGTGGGCACTACTACCTGGATAGAATCTCTGAACTTGACTTTGGACAGTCAATGGAATCCTTGGTTCGTTAATGCACAAATTGCAGGGTTGGTTTCTATCTCAGTTGTTGCAGAATTAAGTTATAATTAATACCCATAACTATTATTTTTTTATCACTCAGATACAAAGTGAAGTATACATTGGGAAAATATGAGTTGACATACGCAACCGTAAAGGCAAGAACCATCATGAATTAATTACGCGCGGTATTCAAAATACTACAACTTGCTTGAGCAGCAGTTGATTAAGTTTTTCTCTTTCGTGCAGGGAGCCGGTCACACAGCTCCAGAGTTCAATCCTAAAGAATGTTTTGCTATGATCAGTAGATGGTTCGCAGCCTACCCTCTGTAGTTCTTTGGACTGATGTAACTTAATTAAGCAGAAATAAATGTTAATTCTTAAGATTAACAAGCTATGAATGATTGCACCGTAGTGGATTAAATAATGTCTAGTTGGTAAAATCTTTCCTCTGCTTTTATTTGCTAGTATTTCATCAGGTCCGTTTTTGAGATTCGGAAGCCTAGTGCGGGAATTTGAATGAGTTCTTATTAATTAGAAGAACTAAAGAAAAAATTATGGGGTACAAAACAAATAAAAATTTAGAAGTAAGTAAGAAAAACAGTGGAGTATGTTGAAAGAAATCGACTTATGTGTGCCTATTCAAACTAGGATTAGTTCCATGATTGTAATAGAAGAGAATGTTCTAGAATTCCTAGTCCTACTCAGAATAGTTTTCCTTGTAATATTAGAACATGTACTTTGTAATCCCTATATATAGGGCTCCTATTCTCAATAATGAAACACACAATTTTCTCATCAATCATCCTCAGAAGAAAACAAAGAATTGTAATAAGAGGTGACAACTCCCTCAATCTCCTTGATACCCGTAACCCAGACACCATCAGAATTATGCAAACCCTAGATAGTGTTGCGTTGTTGTCTGTTGGAAGCTCGGCGATGAAAATATGCCATGTTGCGGTCCCTGGCCTTCAACCATAAAGCCTTAAACCGCTGCACCCACTTAGTTTCTTCCTTATTAAGCAATGCTTGAAACTTGGCATTCAAAGCTTGCTTCTCCATATTATCTGCTGGGTCAAAAGGAGCTGTCAAGAGTTCATCAAGTCTACTACGGACTGCCCTCATCTCTGCCTGTCGAAACATGAACGTTGGTTTTTGCCAAGCAGTCAGTGTTGTGCTAGTACTCTTTATATTCTCCGCTGCCTGACTACCAGGATCTCCTGAAGCCCTAATTTCCCAACCATTTTCACCACCTATTCACACTCTGGATGTGCTGCCCAAAATTGCTCGAACTTGAATCTTCTTCTTCTTCTACGCTGCCCAGTTGGGGTAAGACAAATCTCTACAAGAAGCGGGCTATGATCGGGGCTGCTAGGGTGCAAGTGCATTGTGGAGGATCGAGGGAACAAATTACGGAGCCCTCCATTCCACAGACTTCTCTTGAGATGCTTTTTTGTTTGATAATCCGCCCATGTGTACGGACTTCCGAAGAAACCCATATCCAATAACTGGCAATCAACCATAGCTTTTGGAGAGTTTGCATTTGAGCAATCCGGCGAACAGCACCACTAGTCTTTTCTGAACGTACCAGTATTTCATTAAAGTCCCCGACTAAAAGCCATGGCAACGAAGATCCAGCCACCAATTGCCTCATCAAAGCCCACGTAGCACTGCGATTTGCAGTCTGGGCGTAACCATAAATTTCGGTCAATCTCCATTTGTCTAGGGAACCCTGTGCTCCAATCGAAACATCGACGTGCCATGCCGAATACGTCCGTATAAGCACCGGCATGTCATTCATCCACAAGAAGGCAATGCCTGGGGATTCATCACTCTTGGCCTTCCCCAAGTAGTTTTCAAAGCCGACTCGAATCCTTAGTGTTTCAAGCTGGCGCTCGGTGCATAGGGTTTCTGATAAGAAAAGAACCCTAGGTTTCTCTTGTCTGATGAGATCCACTAAGGCCCTCTTCGAGTACTGCCACGATACCCCTGCAATTTCAGGCTAAAACTCTTACACTCATCATCAGCAACTACTAGAGCGCCGCCGTCATGCACAGCGGTGGTCAGTCCGCGTATTGGTCTTAGAGCGTAGGGGCTCAACTTGGATTTTCTTTGGTTAATACTTATTCTATTAGATTCATTTCTATATATATGTTAAAAGGGTAAATATCTTTCTACAACTCTTACCTTTACACTATAAATAATTATTGCACTTCTAATTTCATCACATGTACACACGTATTCAAAATTACAATTAATCTTATCCAACTCTTAGATTTTTTATTAACTATTGTGGTGTTCAAGTAAAACCCTAATTTGTGTTTGGCCCAAACTCTAGGTTACTTGACCTAGTGGTAATAGGGTTTAATTAGAAGAATCTAGAGATTATCTTTCCTTGTATGATTCAGACTCTATGCATTGTAATCCTCTATATAAAGAGGCCCCTATTATCAATGAGAATACACAGCAAATTCCTCTCAATTTCAGTTTCTCTACAACACGTTATCAGCACGAAGCCCTAACCCTGAAACAAATAGCCAAAACCCTAAATCCGAATACAAAACCTTGAAACTCTTTTAGTCCCCGAAGCACACCTTGAAGATCTCAATCCCAGGAACCCAGAATCGCTGGCGGCATCACCAAAACCGGCCATAAAAGTACCGAACCGGCCTAAAGAAGATAACAACAAACTCTGCCCAGTTCGCAATCTTTCAGACCATCTTCCACCATCATATTTGGCCAACACCAGCTCCCTGACTCCAGAATCCACCACCGGAAACTGCACTTCCAGAACCGGCCGGAAAGTGGCCGGACCGGCCTGCAGAAGTTCCGAACCTCCTTGAACCACCAGAAGCTGCTGCCATTTTGTTCCAGCCCAGTAAAGAAAGAAAGGAAGAAGGTGGCCCGGAAGAAGACAAAGGAAGAGAAAGAAAAAAAAAAAAGGAGACGGGGCCCAGAAGAAGAAAAGAAAGAAAAAAAAAAAAACAAGGGAGCCAAGCCCACGTGCGGTAGAAGGAGAAAGAAGAAAAAGAAAAAAAAAAAAAAAAAAGGGGAAAGAAGAAGGAGGCGGGCCCAGAAGGAGAAAGAAGAAAGAGAAAGAAAAGAAAAGGAAGTGGGCCTGCAGCCCAGCCGGAGGAGAAAGAAAGAAAAAAAAAAGAGGGCCTGCAGCCCAGCCGGAGAAGAAGAAGAAAAAAAAAGGGAAAGGAAAAAAGAGGAAGCCCACATTCAAGGTATTTTCTTTTATTTAATTTCTTTTGCTTCCGTAATTTCAATTTCTTTTCTTTTTCTCGGGGACTTCCAACCTCCCTTCTTCTACCCCCCTTTCTTCATCATAGGGGAGACCTAATTAAGCCGAACTGTGGGGGTTCGTGCTCACTCCAAGCTTGGAGCTTGTTGAGATCTCCAAACTTAGAGTTTGTTGAGAATTTATGATCGACCACTTACGTCATTGTTTCGATCTAATCCAATACCTCTTGGAATTGAATTTCTTGGAAGCGATTACGCTCAGAAATTCCTAATTTCTTGGAAGCGACTACGCTCAGAAATTTTATATGTTTTCGTGGTGGCTTTTTCCGCTCCGAAACTAACTCTTTTTCTTGTTCTCTTTCAGGATGAGTAACCTGAACAAATTGGACTTTGCTCCATTGGGAACAACTGGCTCTGAATATCACAGGTGAATTCGTGATGTCTGCCAGCATCTCAAGGCCGATGGAATCCTGGATACGATTCTCGAGCCTAGCCAGGACGTGCTAACTGTTGAGCAAGCTCAAGCTTTGGAAGCAAATAGAGCAGCCTTAGAGGCAAATAAGGCGAAAGCCATCATCCTAATGACTCGTCATATGGGTGATTCGCTCCAGTACGAGTGTATGAATGAAGAAGACCCCAGAAGGCTGTGGGTCTCACTCGAAGAAAGATTTGGCAACGTCCATGACTCCCTGCTTCCTGACCTAGAAGTGAGATGGCATAGCCTCCACTTCTGTGATTTCAAGTCAGTTCTTGACTACAACTCGGAAGCACTTCGCATTAAATCCTTAATGGAATTCTGTGATAAAGAGATCACAAATGCGATGTTGATTGAGAAGACTCTCTCTACCTTCCCCGTCTCTGCATTGATGGTTGCTAAGAACTATCGAATTGATGTTACTGCAGGACGGATCACAAGGTTTCATGAGCTCATTGGAGCTATGAATGTCGCTGAAAAGCATGACAACATCCTTGTGAAGAACTATAATTCAAGATCCGTGGAAATAGAGCATATTCTGGAATCCAATTATAGTCGCGCCCCTAAGAGAATGCGCCAAGAGCGAAACCCTAACCTTAGGGATACTTTTGGACTTTCTGGTCCATATAATCGCTCTACTTGGGAAGGTAATAGCCAAAATAGGCGAATACAGAACCGAAGAGGTCAACGTGGAAAGAGAGAGGGAGGCAACGCCTCTGGCCATGTTGGTGGCGCCACCAACACTAAGAGCCATCTGAATGACGCTTTCAAAGCGCCTCAATCAATGGAGTTTGAGCAAAGAGATGTATGTTCTCGATGTGGAGTGTCTGATCATTGGGCACACATTTGTAGAGCTCGTGAAGAAATTGTCACCGCCTACAAAGCATATTGTGAAGCAAGAGAAGCTTACTATGTGGAACAAGAAGATCAAAAAGATGATCTAGAGTGAAGGGTTGAAGACTACAAATCTCGCTGGGATCAATAGATCGCCAATTCTGTTTAAGTCTTTATTTTTCCAAGAGATGTAATAGGCAATTGTCATCCAAAATAAATGCCAATGGTTTAAGTATTTCTTCAATGTAGGCTCACCCAAAATAAGTGTGATGTCTAGGAATGTTCTGAGATTAGTGGTACTTAAGCGAGCCTTGCTCCACCGACATCTCTCTACTCACCTGGTCACATTTATTTTGGAATTACCGAAAGAAGTTAGTGAACTACCATTGTTTTGCATTAGCTAGCATTTTGGATTAGATTTTCTTTGGTCAAAGAGACAATGATGTAACTCCGTTGGCTTATGAATAAAATTTCGAGTTCTTTTCATTATGACTCCATTTTAATTCTGAGCATATTACTTTGTGACTACGATGGCTGGGCCATCAGTATTAATTCAAGGACATGGAATAGCCCAAGTTCCCCTTGCCAAATGGCACCTTGATTAATGTCACAGAAACTCTTTACGCTCCTACGGCAAATCGCACCTATGGATAGCCAATGGATTCCATGCGAAAACGCATGTAGAGAACGGAAATGAGTTCCTTTGCTATTACCCCTCATGACTGCGAACAAAGGCGCATCTTAGAGAAGTTTATGTGTCTCTCTAGTGGACTTTATGTCACTATTCGAGCTATTAAATCCAATAAAGTTATGAGAGAAGATCTCTTGGATTTAGACACATATTGGCTTTGTCACGACAGGATAGGTCATCCTGGTCATGATATGATGATCCGTCTACTAAAGACTTCACATGGACATCTTTTCTCTCGAGCGAAATGAAGCATGAATCAAAAAGTTGATTCTTAGACTAAGTGTGACCGACGCTGCTGCCTAGGGCACCGCCTCCGTCCACCACCAGCCTAGGGCTGGCATAGTTCCTATCCATGACGCCCTGGATGGCGTCCATCATGGTGATGGCGCCCCAGGTGATGCTGCAATCACCAACTTTGCTTCAAATAGCGTTTCAGACGCTCAGGCCCAACCAAAATATTCATTGGTTACTTCTAAAGCCTCTCGCTCGTTTTACAAAGCCCATTCCTTAGGGAAACTAGGACTGAGACCGTCCTATGCAAAGGATATGAAATACTCATTATGTTCTTACATAGAATCCATAGGGATTCTCTGGACTGATTCAACCAACTTGCGGACGTTTAAATATCTCATGATATTGGTTGACACGCAAACACGCTGGCCACGTGTGGTGCCATTGTCCACCTGTAAATGCTGCTTCTACTACACTCCTAGTACATATCATATGACAACGGGCTCACTCCCCATATCATCCTATTCAGTCAATTGGATTTGACTATGCTAGAGAGTTTACATCGAATAATTTCGATGGTTATTGCAATGAGATTGATGTTAGACATCACATCCCCATGTACACACCCAAATGGTCTTGCGGTAAACGACTACGATGGTAGTACGGACATTGGTAATGCACACCAATCTCCTTATATCCGCTTGGGGTGATGCAATATCGCATGCAGCTATGCTAATTCGTCTACGACCTACCGCCACTCAATGTATCTCTGCGTTACAGCTAGTGACTGGGTACAAGTATTTTGCACTACGCACATTTGAGTGAGCCCTATATGTGCCAATTGTGCCGCCACAGCGTACTATGATAAGTCTTTACAGACGAATGGGCAACTCAGTTAGATTTGAGACTCCAACAATCCTCCGCCACTTAATGCCCTTGCTAGGCGATCTCATTATCGCTAGATTTGCGGATGTCACTTTGATGAGACAGTCTTCCCGTTGTTAGGGGGAGATAAGAACACGAATGTTCAACAGGAATGACAGGAATTGTCGTAGTCTGTCCCCACTATGTCTCATCTCGATCCCTGTTAAAGTGACAAGATCACACAAATATGCTGCAAACATGCCTGCAAGGATGGACGTCCCTACGAGAGGACGTAGCGCCACCCTACACAGAGGTAGGCATGGCGCCAACGCCATAGAGAGTGGCACTCTGGCGTTACAGGCCATGGCCCCATCTAGGATGCATGGGAGGCCCGTGGGTTCGAATGATACTTTGGCACACTCCAATCCTTTGATCATCGACACTCAAAATCCGTCTCATGAGTATCTTCTGGGTTATGGTTATCGTTGGGGGACGCCTCAACGTCAGAACCTATTCCTGAGAATATAGAGCTCTATGAAATTTACACTAGTGTACATGAGACGTGGGATAGAAACTCCATCATAATTGATGCTGTAGTTGCGCATTTCGTTGCGCATGAGTTTGTTGAGTCAGATGATATCGAACCACGCTTCATTGATGAATGAATGCCAACGTAGAGAGATTTGGCCTAAATGGAAAGATGCGATCCAGGTTAAGTTGGATTCTCTAACGAAGAGGAAGGTTTTTGAGCCAGTGATGCCAACACCTCCTAACATAAAACCTATTGACTAATGGGTCTTCGTTAGAAAGAGTGATGAGAAAAAGAGATGGTAATCTCGCCTTATGGCGCAAGGCTTCTCACAAAACGCCCTGGAATCGACTACGATGAGACATATTCTCTCGTAATGGATGTCATTGCACTCCACTACCTTGTCAGTTTGGTAGTTTCCAAATAACTGAACATGCAGCTTACAAATGTGGTCACTACGTATCTCTATGGGGATCTAGATACGAAATACATGAAGGTTCATGGTGAACTTCATTTAACCAAGTCAAGTGGCTCTAGACCACGGAGCGCGTTTACAATAAGATTGAAACGCTCACTAAAGTGACTACTTGATTGGGAAGGGATATGCCCACGCGTTTCTATAACAAGTTTCGGATTCTATTGCGGTTCATGTTGGACATGATCTTCATTGGAAGCCCTTAAAGACTTAAGGGAAACCGCTGAACACTTGAAATCCGATTTTGAGATGAAGGATTTTGGGAGAACACGATTATGTCTCAGTTTGGAACTTGAGCATCGTGCTGAGAGATGCTTAGGCATCTTGACAAGGTCAAGCCTTCAAGCACTCCCATGATCGTCCGTAGTCTTGATCCTGAAAAGGATCCTCTTCGTCCGAAAGATGATGGCGAAGATGTGCTAGAGGCGGAAATGCCCTACATAAGTACAATAGGCGCATCATTGTACTTAGCTCAATGCACAAGACCAGACATCTCATTTGCAGTGAACTTGTTAGCTAAGGTATAGCTTTGCGCCAATGCGATGCCATTGGATTGGTGTAATAGATATCTTTCGATACTTGAGATGTACGATTGATATGGGCTTGTTCTATCCCTACAGAAAGATGATGGATTCGGACCCATCACACACCAGGAACGCCGCCAACACTGGCCTGCGTCCATTATCCCCATCCCAAAACAACATGTGTTTTGGAAGGTTTTGCTGATATTGGGTATCTCTCTGTCCCATACAAAGGTCATTCCCAAAATGGTTAAGTGTTCACCATGGGTAAAGATCATGATATCTTAGAGGTCTACAAAACAGACCCTAGTCGCTATATCTTCGAACAATGCAGAGATCATTGCTCTTCACGAAGAGGTTCATGAATGTATATGGATTGGATCCATAATTACGCATGTTCGAACAATTGTGGTTTGAAGCCTACCACAGATGAACCTACGAGCATTTAGGATAATGCTGCTTGTTTTGAACAAATGAAGCAAGGCTACATCAAAAGCGACAACACCAAGGATAATCAGCAATAACAGACTCTCCTCAAGATCAAAGTGAACTAGGTTCAATCTGAGGACAGTGTGGCAGGCTTGCTCACTAAGTCATTGCCTCAATTCCACTTTCGAGAAACATGTTGGTAGCATCGTTTGCGGAAGTTATCCGAACTCCCATGACTGTTGTCATTAGGGGGAGATGCAGACATCAGGGGGAGATGTTTACATGTATGGTCTCGAAACGTGAAGGGTGTGTTGTGCTCTTTTTCCCCTTCGACCGAGGTTATTTTTTTCCCACTGGGTTTTTGTTACTCGGCAAGGTTTTTTGCGAGGCAACGAGAGAAGCACCGCGTTTGGGCAACACAAGGGGGAGTGTTCAAGTAAAACCCTAATTTGTGTTTGGCCCAAACTCTAGGTTACTTGACCTAGTGGTAATAGGGTTTAATTAGAAGAATCTAGAGATTATCTTTCCTTGTATGATTCAGACTCTATACATTGTAATCCTCTATATAAAGAGGCCCCTATTATCAATGAGAATACACAGCAAATTCCTCTCAATTTCAGTTTCTCTACAACATGTGGAAAATATTTTGAAATTCTCGTCACCTATAATGTAATTTTGCATATTATGTATTGACACATCATAATAAAAGAGGGCACACCAGACATACGTCATGACATATCGATCAATTAATAAAATAATTTAACAACAAGCTAATGATTATTGGTGAGTATTGATTATGGATTAAAACTGGTGAGTATCACAGTCGATGAGAATTGATTATTGGGGACTTATTTCGGTTAACCATGTTCCTAGAAAAAAGATACTTGTGATTTTATTAGAACTACATCTGAGTTATAAAGGTCAAAGAAATAAAACAAAATTAACCCTTTGTTCAAGTAAACCCTAATTTGTGTTTGGCCCAAACTCTAGGTTACTTGACCTAGTGGTAATAGGGTTAAATTAGAAGGATCTAGATTCCTATTCAATGTACGATTACTTTCCTTTTATGATTGAGATTCTATGCATTATAATCCTCTATATAAAGAAGCCCCTATTATCAATGAGAATACACAGCGAATTTCTCTCAATTTCAGTTTCTCTACAACACGTTATCAGCACAAAGTCCTAATCCTGAAACCTAATAGTCGTAGCTTTCAAATCCCAGAAACCTCCGCCGCCCTCCTTGAAGCTCTCTCCTCCAGAAGCCCAGAACCGGCAGGAAAATACCCAGACTGGCCACCTGAAATACAGAAAACCCCTCTGCCCGGTTCGAAGCCTTCCTCCCTGCCTGCTGCTGCTATACTCCACCAGAAGCTGCATCCTGACCCCAGATCACCGGAGCCGAAATATCACCACCGGAACCGGCCCAGAACCACCAGAACCGGCCGCCTGAAGTGACTGCACACCGAACCGTCGGCGGCCTGCATCCTTTGCATCTGCTTCAGTCAACCAAGCCCAGAAGTCAACCAAAGGCCCAGAAGCAGAAGCGGATCCACCAAGCCCAGAAGCCCAGAAGCAGGCCCACTGACATCAGCGTCCAGTCAGCAGCCCACGTCAGCAACCGACCGCCACGTCAGCACCCCCGGTCAACGTCAGTCAACGACGGTCAACCTTTTTCCGGCTACTTTTCCGGCCACTTTCCGGCGACTTTTTCCGGCCAACTACAATAACTTCTCCGGTCAAGAATTTCCGATCAGTTTTCAAGGTAAATCTTTTCTAAAAGTTCCCGTTTTTGAAGTTTTTCAATTTCTTCTTCTTTTTCTCGGGGACTTCCAACATCCCTTCTTCTACCCCCCTTTCTTCTTCATAGGGGAGACCAATAGCCGAACTGTGGGGGTTCGTGCTCACTCCAAGCTTGGAGCTTGTAGAGTCCTCCAAACTTAGAGTTTGTTGAGAAGAAAAACGATCGACCACTTACATCATTGTTTCGATCTAATCCAAAACCCCTCTTGGAATCGGATTTTCTTGGAAGTGACTACGCTCAGAAAATCCCTAATTTCTTGGAAGCGACTACGCTCAGCAATTTTATAGTTTTTCGTGGTAGCCTTTTTCGCTCCGAAACTAACCCTATTTTCTTGTTGTTTTTCAGGATGAGTAACCTGAACAAGTTGAGCTTTGTTCCACTGGAAACAACTGGTGCTGGATACCATAGGTGGGTCCGTGATGTGCGCCAACATCTTAAGGCTGATGGACTTCTGGGAGCCATCCAAGAGCCTAGTCAGAACGTGCTCTCTATTGAGCAAGCTGCTGCTTTTGAAGCAAGTCAAGCTAAAACCATCATTCTCATGACAAGGCACATGAATGACGCGCTCCAAAGTGAATACCTCAATAAGGAAGACCCAAGAAAGCTATGGGTAGAACTTGAGCAGTGATTTGGCAACGTTCGTGACTCCCTGCTTCCTGATTTAGAAGTGCGATGGCATAGCCTCCGCTTTTGTGATTTCAAGTCTGTACTTGATTATAACTCAGAAGCTCTTCGTATCAAGTCTCTGATGGAGTTTTGTGGCCAAGCCATAACTGATACGATGTTGATCGAGAAGACTCTCTCTACCTTCCCCGTCTCTGCCCTGATGATTTCAAAGAATTATCGGATTGATGTGAAAGCAGGACGTATCACAAGATTTCATGAGCTCATTAGCGCCATGAATGTAGCTGAAAAGCACGACAACATACTTGTGAAGAACTATAATGCTAGACCCGTGGGAACTAAGTCTATTCCGGAGTCTAACTATAGTCGCGCCCCCAAGGGAGGACGCAAGGAGCGAAACCTTAAGAGTAGGGACAATTCTGGACGTTCTGGTCCATATTTTCGCCCTAAAGAGGAAGGAAATCGCCAAGAGAGGCGTACACGAAACCGTGGAGGTCAACGTGTGAAGAGAGAGAGAGGTGGAGCCTTCGACCATGGTGGTAACGCCACCAAGAACATTCACTACACCAATTTTTCAATCAGACGACAATTTTTCACTGTCGTCTGATAATAGGCGCTGCTGTTGTCTATCTCAATGCCGTCTGATACATGAATCAAACAATACCACAAAACTGTCGTCTGACAAAGTTTACTACAACAGCAGCTACTACACCGTCTGTTGTCTGAATACCACGAAGAACAACAGCAATTGGTACCGAAACTCTTGTGCAAAGTAATTTCAGTTGGCAGACCCTGGAAGAATGTTGACGTGTAATGAATATTTAGAGAACATTGATTTGTACAAAAACTGTTGTCTGAATGAAGCTTGTAGATCAGCAATGTAATTGAATACTATTGACTGGCTTTGAACAAGACAACAGGAAAACTATTAAAGCTATTGTGTGTCATTGCTTCAGACAACAGTTTTTTCTTTCTTTTTTCTTTATGTTCATTTGTTAGACAATGGTTTACTGTTGGTATTGAATTGTCTGAGATAGAAGAGAAGACATACATCCTGTACAATTGAACAACACATCCTTGATTCCAAAAACCATTTTATTCCATGAGCAGTATTCATCCCAAGATTTACATAGGAATTAACCTTGCCTAAGTGCCTATATCTATTTCATTAGCTTAACAAGCTTTCAAGTTTCATGAGCTTTACATGATAATAAAAATGAATACAATTTGCATGATCTCCCAAGATGGTTGTTAGTAAAATCACTGCAAGCTTGAAGCCCATTCCTTTGGTATTGTACCATTGAGAGTTGTAAGAAAAACCACTGCAAGGAAAGAAAAGTAGATGCAATTAATAAACTATCAAGGTATTGAGAGCATCGTGATCAAATACTAAAGCTCTTATAAAAAGTAGATTGACCCAAGTCAATCAAATAATTTATGTACACTCGGGACTGATAAACAGGGGAAATCATATAAAAAAAATAACGCAAAAGCCCTTGATCGTAAAATGCTTATCAGTTTGTGCTATGTACTTTAACAAAAAGAAAACAAGACATCATTGCATTTCATCTGTTAAAGCAGATAAAACAAAAAATCTGAGTTCTCTTAGGAACAGCAAGAGAGCTTCTTTGGCATTACAACAACTTTTACATGAGTTATATAGGAATATCATGACGAACCTGCATCGAAGCACATAGTTTACGCATCTTACACATTTGGACATTACTACTTCTATATAATAACCCATGCCCACTACATAAGGCGGTGATAATAAACACTATGAGTTAAGTTATGAAAAGGAAACCTTGACACATTTGCAATTATTGCTAGTTCACACTGCCCAGAAAATTATATTTGTTTATACAAATCAGATTCATTACCCAGAATGGTTAACATTTCAGCCAAAAGGGTGACCTATAACATTATGATATAATCTAGTTTTAAATGAAGGTACATACAATAATCTCTTGGTATGGCCACAAAAAAGAAAGAGATGTGAAGAACTGTGCACTGTAAAAACCAGAAAAAAGGATGATTCTCAAGTACACCGCAGGGGTTAACCTGATTACACACTTGTAATTAATGTAGTCTCACTTTAGACTTTCATAATCCAAACCTTTCATGTTTAAAAGCATATTGTAAAGATTGTCTCTCCAAAAGACCTTTGAAAATCAAGAAATTTAACCTACTGAAAGCAACGAAAATTAGAAACAGAGATTGAAAAAAAGTACCTCAGTCCACATCTCCTTGACATTTTCCAGAACCATGTTGCAATGCCGATCAAATGCTCTCATAGTGCCAAAAAGCTTTCTATTGTTGCGGCAATTGATGAGGACCTACTTGCACAATGGGAACCAATTTCAATCACAATACTTTGCCTAGATATGTAAAGCCTGAATGGACAGAAAATTATGAGAAAGCATTACCTGTGTATGATTCTTGACACTCATCATAAGAATCGAGAGTGGTCCAGTACTGAACTCCTCTTCTTCATTCCTGACACCCTGCAGCAGTCGAAGAATGAATAAGCAGCACAGCTCAATCATCAAAACAGGTGTACAAAGTTGGGGGTTTAAAATATAAAAGTAGTCAGGTGAGAGTGAGACCATGTATTTTTCTTTTTTTCTTTTTTGAGAACAGTTCATGTAACATAATAGAAGATTAGTACAAATGGTTACAATTAGCTGGTTACATTTACAGGAAGAATGTTGTGACTTGTTCGAGGCCATAATCAACATAATTAGAATTTGATAACCTTGGAGAATCACTTGATATTATTATTGCCAACCTTCAATGCAATTTGTGCCATATTTAGATATTGGACGCCCTTGCTCTGCAAATTGGCTTCTTTTTTCTTTCATGAATGAAAAGTTCTTCAAGTAATGAAGCTTAGGAAAAGAATAGAAGAGAAATCATACCATTTACAGTACTTATGACTGGGAAACTCCTTGAGGCCAAGTTAAAACCCTACATGGATGTAAGGACACATGAAGCCAATGAGATTCTTTAATTGGAAAAACAAAAGAATAGAAATGTAAGCCATAATCAGTTTAAGAATCAGAATTACATTTGTGACGGACAAAGTTTGCATACCAATCAATGGACATCACATAATTTAGGTTTTCTTCAGTTCAAACCAAACTCATGCTTAAGTGACCAGAGTTCTTAAAATTCTATTTGACAAGAAATTCATATGATCCCAAAATGCAAGGCTCTACACCTCTATGCCATCATTAACACACAAGGTGCACACGTACTTAGAAATTTTGTCCAGTAACACAATCAATGATAAACTAAGTGTACTAGAAACTATACCAAATTAATTAACAACATATACACCAGGTCCCAACTCATAGTTTTCATATATACCACAAACAAACTTATAATTATCCCATTGGCTTAATGCCTTAACCGTTAACTACGCAAAATAACATGAACTTGTGATAATGACTCTGACAAATTCATTCCTTAGCTTCCAGATAATATCGAACCATGATTACAGCTAAAGCTTTGCAACTTAATTCAAACATCACAAATTTCATATTTACAGTATCATGACTTCATACCCTTGAAAGAAATCCCAACTTACCTTACTTAAAATTTTGACCAATTTTGTCTCTTTATTCAGCTGGGTTCTTGATCCAAGGTACACATTGTCATTGTTCTTCACAGCTTCAACTCTTGCCCAAATGACAGAGCTTCCGCTACAACCTTAGTCTGACCACTTGCTTCTCCTCAGTCTCCAATCTAGGTAAGCAAAAGTCATCAGTACCTCAATCCAATTCCAATTCAAACTAAACAGAAATCTACATCCCACCCAAAATCGATTTCAATACAAAACCCTAATCCCCAATTCAATACAAAGCCCCACCTAAAATCGATTGCAACAAAACCCTAATTCCCAATTCCAATTCAATAAAAACCAATACGAAATATCCGTACCTACTTCGAAAGAACGAGCTTGCTTTCTTCAAGAACCTCGCAAGCAAGCTTTGATGGTTGAAAGCTCCGACGACATGGTTTGAGACTGTGTGAGAAAATGGGAGTGAGAGTGCGTCTGAGAGAAGCTGAGAGAGAGAGAGAGAGAGAGAGATGGTTGAGAGCGGGACTGAGGGCGGGAGCTCGACAGTGATTTTGAGCTGGAGGCGGGACGTGGGTGATTTGCTCGAATGGAGAGAGGCAATAAGAGTTTAATTGGGTTTTGATTTTGTCCAAGTGTTAAAGTGTCAAAAACCCTAACTATCTAAAAGTCAGCTATTGTATCGAAAAAAAAAATTACTTTAAAACTCAGACGACATCAAATAAGGTGCATTGTCTGAAACAAATGTGACAACAGAAAAATTAAAAACTATTGTCTGAAATACTCAAATCAGACAACATCTTTCACCAGGCATTGACTTAAGAGATATCAGACAACATACACCAAATAACAGTTGTGTGATTGAAAATAATCAGACAACAGCAAAAATCAACCATTGTATAAATGAACCTTGGACAACATCACATAATAACTGTTGTCTGAATGAATTAATTCAGACAACATCAAAAAAATCAACCATTGTCTGAAATGCTATTGCACAAGAGCCAAGAAAAAACTGTTGTTGGATTCGAAAACTTAGACAACAGAATATTTCTTGCTGTCGTTTGATATAATCAGACGACAGTTAAAATGTTTGCTGTCGTCTGATATGTGTTGTCTGATTCCGAAATTGGTGTAGTGATTGGTCGTCCAAATCGCGCCCCAAAGGCGCCTCGATCAAGGGAGCCTGACCATAATGATGTTTGTTTTCGATGTGGATCAACTGAACATTGGGCCAAAGCATGTAAAGCACCTCAGAATGTTGCAAACGAGTACAAGACGTATCGTGAAGCAAGGGAGGCAAATTACATGGAACAAGAAGATCAAGATGGCGATCTGGATCTAAGGGTGGAAGACTACAAGAATCAAGACCCAGAAACTGGCGATTTTGATTAAGTCTTTTTATTTTCCAAGAGATGTAGGCAATTGCCATATTATTTTTGTAGTAGATGCCAATGCTATTAGTCTTTCTTCAAAGTAGGCGTACTCAATGTAAGTGTGATGTCTAGGAAGGTTTTGAGATAAGTGGTACTTAAGCGAGCCTTGCTCCACCGACATCTCTCTACTCACCTGGTCTCATTCGCATTGGAATTACCGAAAGGAGTTAGACGACTACCATTGTTTTGCATTAGCTAGTTTATTGGATTAGATTTTCTTTGGTTAAAGAAACGATGATGTAGTTCCGTTTGGCTTATTAATAAAAGTTGAGTGCTTTTCTTTATGACTCCTTTTTAATTATGAGCTTTTTCTTTTCAAGGAATGGATGAACTACAATGTCTTGCGGATAGTGCGACTACGCACACCATTCTACGACATAGGCAATTATTCTTAGAGAAGTTGCCTACATATTCATCTGTGACTACGATGGCTGGGCCATCAGGTTTAGTTCAAGGACATGGAATGACCCAATTCCTTTTGCCCAATGGCACCTTGATTAAAGTCACTGAAGCTCTCTACGCTCCTAAGGCAAATCGAACCTTATTGAGCTTTAAAGATATTAGAGCCAACGGATTCCATGCGGAAACACATAGTGAGAACGGAATAGAATTCCTTTGCATTACCTCTAATGATTGCGGAAGAAAGCGCATCTTAGAGAAGCTTATGTGTCAATCTAGTGGACTTTATGTCACTACAATTCGACCTATTGAATCCAATAATGTCATAAGAGAAGATCTCTTGGATTCAGACACATATTGGCTTTGGCATGACCGACTAGGACATCCTGGTCGTGATATGATGCTCCGTATACTAAAGACTTCACACGGACATCCATTCTTTAGAGTGAGAAGAAGCAAGAATCGAAAATTGATTCCTGGACTTAGCAAGACCGCAACAATTGCAGTATCTGGCGCTGCAGCCGTCTTGGGGCGCCATAGGGCCGCCCAAGTCCCATGTGATGACGCCATTAATGGCGCCAATCATGAGCATGACGCCATGGTTGTTCCTCCTAGTGGCCACGACGCCACACACACCAATTTCCATAGCTCTAACGCCATGATGGGAGATGTAATCACACATTTTGCTTCTAATAGCGCTACAGACGCTCCGGCCCAACCAAAATCCTCATTGGTTGCTTCTAAGGCCCCTCGCTCTTTCTGCGAAGCCTGTTCATTCGGGAAATTAGGACCAAAACCGTCCTACGCAAAGGATCCCAAAATACTCATTCCGTTCTTACAGAGAATCCAAGGGGATATATGTGGACCAATTCAACCATCATGTAGACCTTTTAAATACTTTATGGTATTGGTTGATGCGTCGACACGTTGGTCACATGTCGCGCTGTTGTCCACTCGCAATGCTGCTTATGCTAAACTCCTCGCCCAGATTATCCGTCTACGGGCTCACTACCCTGACCATCCTATTAAGTCAATTCGACTTGATAATGCTGGGGAGTTTACATCGAAAATGTTTGATGACTATTGCATGTCACTGGGGATTGATGTAGAGCATCCAGTTCCCCATGTTCATACCCAAAATGGTCTCGCAGAAGCCGTTATCAAACGACTACAGATGATAGCACGGACATTGGTTATGCGCACCAATCTCCCTGTTTCTGTTTGGGGATATGCAGTATTGCATGCAGGGACACTAATTCGTCTACGACCCACTGCAACCC
This sequence comes from Rosa rugosa, assembly GCF_958449725.1. Lineage (NCBI taxonomy): Eukaryota > Viridiplantae > Streptophyta > Magnoliopsida > Rosales > Rosaceae > Rosa > Rosa rugosa. The sequence goes on from NC_084822.1 coordinate 5,520,298, forward strand.
AATCTTACTCTGCGTTACAGCTAGTGACTGGGTACGAGCCTGATATCTCGCACTTACGCATTTTTGGGTGTGCCATTTATGTGCCTATTACGCCGCCACAGCGTACTAAGAAGGGTCCACAACGACGAATGGGCATTTATGTTGGATATGAATCTCCAATGATCGTCCGCTACCTTGAACCCTTGACAGGCGATCTCTTTACCGCTAGATTTGCGGATTGTCACTTTGATGAGACAGTCTTCCCATCGTTAGGGGGAGATAAGAACACAGATGTTCAACAGGAACCATAGGAATTGTCGTGGTCTGTCCCCACTATGTCTCATCTCGATCCCCGTACCGCACAGTCCGAACTTGAAGTGCGAAGAATAATCGAGCTCCAGAACGTAGCAGACACTCTGCCTGATGCGTTTTCTGATGTTGCCAAAGTGACGAGATCACACATACCTGCTGCAAACGTGCCTGCAAGGATCGATGTCCCAAATACTGGACATCACACCACTCCTGTGACACCAGGAGATGGCGCCATTGCTCAACATGGCAATGATGTGGCATCTATGGCTGCAGGTCCCGCAAGGAAGCGCGGTAGACCGATTGGTTCGAAGGATACTCGCCCTAGAAAGAGAGCGAATGAGGCACAAACAAATCCTTTGATCATCGATACTCAAAATCCGTCCCATGAGAATGTTCCGGATTATGGTTATGTCCAAGAGACATCATTGGGGGACGCCTCAATGTCAGAACCTATCCCTGAGAACGTAGAGATCTCTGTAAATTACACTAGTGTACATGAGACGTGGGAAAGAAGCTCCATCATCATTGATGATGTATTCGCGTATTCAGTGGCGCGTGAGATTATTGAGACCGATGACATCGAACCACGCTCCGTTGATGAATGCCAACGTAGAGCTGATTGGCCAAAATGGAAAGATGCGATCTAGGCAGAACTTGATTCTCTAGCGAAAAGAAAGGTATTCGGACCAGTTGTGCCAATACCGCCCAACACCAAACCAGTTGGTCACAAATGGGTATTCGTTAGAAAGCGTAATGAGAAAAACGATATTGTAAGGTACAAAGCTCGCCTTGTGGTGCAAGGTTTCTCACAACGCCCTGGAATCGACTACGAGGAGACCTATTCTCCCGTAATGGACGTCATAACGTTCCGCTACCTTGTCAGTTTGGTAGTTTCTGAAAAACTGAACATGCAGCTTATGGATGTGGTTACTGCGTATCTATATGGGGATCTAGATACAGAGATATACATGAAGATTCCAGACGGAATTCAGTTACCCAAATCAAGTGGCTCTAAACCACGGAGCGCGTTTGCAATTAGATTGAAACGCTCACTATATGGATTGAAACAATCCGAACGGATGTGGTATAACCGTCTAAGTGACTACTTGATTGGAAAGGGATATGTCAATAATGAACTATGCCCATGTGTGTTCATAAAAAGGACAAATTCCGGATTTGCAATAGTAGCGGTTTATGTCGATAACATGAACATAATTGGCACCCTTAAAGAGTTAAGGGAAACCGCTGAACACTTGAAATCCGAGTTTGAGATGAAAGATCTTGGGAAAACACGGTTTTGCCACGGTTTAGAACTCGAGCACCGTAGAGATGGTATCCTGATTCATCAATCAGCTTATACCCAAAAGATGCTTAGGCGTTTCAACACTGACAAGATTAAGTCTTCAAGCACCCCAATGGTCGTCCGTAGTCTTGATCCAAAGAAGGATCAATTTCGTCCAAAAGATGACGATGAAGAAGTGCTAGAGGCAGAAGTGCCCTACCTAAGTGCAATAGGCGCATTATTGTACTTAGCACAATGCACAAGACCGGATAGCTCATTCGCTGTGAACTTGCTAGCTAAATATAGCTCTGCGCCAACACGACACCATTGGACTGGTGTTAAAGATATCTTTCGATACCTAAGTGGTACGATCGATATGGGCTTGTTCTATCCCTACAGAGAGAAGATGGATTCAGACCCATCAAGTGCCAGGGACGCCACACATGGTGGACTGCGTTCCCTCTCCCCATCCCAAAACGATATAAGTGTTTTGGAAGGTTTTGCTGATGCTGGGTACCTCTCTGACCCACACAAAGGTCGCTCCCAAACTGGTTATGTTTTCACCATGGGAAAGACCGATATCTTGGAGGTCTATAAAGCAGACCTTAGTCGCTACCTCTTCGAATCATGCAGAGATTATTGCTCTTCACGAAGCAGTTCGTGAATGTATATGGCTTCGATCCATAGTTACGCATGTTCGAAGCAATTGTGGTTTGAAGTCTACCACAGATGAGCCAACGAGCATTTATGAGGATAATGCTGCTTGCATTGAACAAATGAAGCAAGGCTCCATCAAAGGCGACAACACCAAGCATATATCGCCCAAATTCTTCTACAATCAGCAACAACAAAAGCTCCTCAAGATCAAAGTGAACCAGGTTCGATCTAAGGACAATGTGGCAGACTTGTTTACTAAGTCATTGCCCAAATCCACGTTCGAGAAACATGTGGCAAGAATTGGCTTGCGGAAATTATCTGAACTCCCATGATCGTAGTCATCAGGAGGAGGCGCAGACATCAGGGGGAGATGTCTACATGTTCGTCTCGAAGCGTGAAGGGTGTGTTGTGCTCTTTTTCCCCTTCGACCGAGGTTATTTTTGTCCCACTGGGTTTTTGTTACTCTGTAAGGTTTTTAACGAGGCAACGAGAGAAGCACCGCGTTTGGGCAACACAAGGGGGAGTGTTCAAGTAAACCCTAATTTGTGTTTGACCCAAACTCTAAGTTACTTGACCTACTGGTAATAGGGTTAAATTAGAAGGATCTAGATTCTTATTCAATGTACGATTACTTTCCTTGTATGATTGAGATTCTATGCATTGTAATCCTCTATATAAAGAGGCCCCTATTATCAATGAGAATACACAGCCAATTTCTCTCAATTTCAGTTTCTCTACAACACCCTTATATTATCTCACAAAATCTATAAAATAATAATCCTATACCATTTGGTCTAATGGCATAGTCTCCCGGCCTTTTGTAAATAGGAGGTTGTCAGTTGGACTCACGAAACATTAGTTGTAGAATTTGAGTTATTTATCTGATGAAAAATAAAAATCTATAGAAAAATACGTCTTGGCACTTTTTTGGATCACTTTTTTTCTAAACACGATATTCATCTGTACGTTAACAGTGGTGATCATGACATGACTATTCCATATGTGGGCACTACTACTTGGATAGAATCTCTGAACTTGACTCTGGACAGTCAATGGAATCCTTGGTTCGTTAATGCACAAATTGCAGGGTTGGTTTCTATCTCAGTTGTTGCAGAATTAAGTTATAATTAATACCCATAGCTCATAGTTATTATTTCTTTTCCCACTCAGATACAAAGTGAAGTATACATTGGGAAAATATGAGTTGACATACGCAACCGTAAAGGCAAGAACCATCATGAATTAATTACGCGCGGTATTCAAAATACTACAACTTGCTTGAGCAGCAGTTGATTAAGTTTTTCTCTTTCGTGCAGGGAGCCGGTCACACAGCTCCAGAGTTCAATCCTAAAGAATGTTTTGCTATGATCAGTAGATGGTTCGCAGCCTACCCTCTGTAGTTCTTTGGACTGATGTAACTTAATTAAGCAGAAATAAATGTTAATTCTTAAGATTAACAAGCTATGAATGATTGCACCGTAGTGGATTAAATAATGTCTAGTTGGTAAAATCTTTCCTCTGCTTTTATTTGCTAGTATTTCATCAGGTCCGTTTTTGAGATTCGGAAGCCTAGTGCGGGAATTTGAATGAGTTCTTATTAATTAGAAGACCTAAAGAAAAAATTATGGGGTACAAAACAAATAAAAATTTAGAAGTAAGAAAAACAGTGGAGAGCAAAACAAAAACAAGAAATTAAGGAGAAAAAAAAAAGAGACAAATAGAGAGACGAAAATGACAAAATAAAAATAAATGGGTTCAGTTGGAAGTCAAACCCGAGACAAGGGAAGACCATTGCAATTCCTTTCCCAACTGAACTTGAAGTCTTATTCATAATATATATATATATATATATATATATATATATATATATATAGAGGCCGGTTCTGAAGCGGACGTCCGCACTTCGCTAAAGTGCGGACGGCGACGCAACAGCGGCGTTTCAGGCGGCGACGGCTGCTCGGGGCTTGGCGGACAAAGACCGGAGGCATCCCAGACGGTTCTGGGCAGCGATCGAGGTCGGAGGAGGTCGAGGTTGCAGGTTCTGGGTAGCGACTTGACCTGCAACTGCAACTTTCTGGGCAGAGCTGCAACCTCATCTCCTGCGACTCCACCCGACTGCAGACCGGTCCGTCGCCCTGGCCTCCGTCCGGCAAGCGGCACCGCGCCGTAGAAGCTTGATCGAGGCTACTGCGTCGACGTCCGCACTTTAGCAACAGTGCGGACGTCCTCTTTGGAACCGCTCCGTGTGTGTGTGTGTGTGTGTGTACATATATATCAGGGCCCTTCCAATAAGGGATCCCTTTTTTTGGTCTTTTATAGGGATAGGCATTAGACAAACGTTTTTATTATATTTCGGCATCTCAACCGTTCATTTTTTAGGTCCTAATGTGTAGATCACTTCTGCAAATTTTCAGCCAAATCGGTGATCGTTAAGGCATCTAAAACTGCAATTTACACGAACGGACCGAATCTGTCGAACCGGAACCGTCAGTATTTATAATGGTAAATTGCAGTTTTGGATGCCTTAACGATCATCAAATTGGCTGAAAATTTGCAGAAGTGATCTATACATTAGGACCTAAAAACTGAACGGTTAAGATGTGAAAATATGATCGAAAATATGGTCTAATGCCCTATCCCTAGAAAAGACCAAAAAAATGGATCCCTCACTAGAAGGGCTCTAATATATATATATATATATATATATATATATATATATATATATATATATATATATATATATATATATATGCGGTTCAGAAGCGGACGTCCGGAAAATCGAAAAAGGGCGGATCAATTAAAATCTAACTTGATTTTATTATATATATATATATATATACACAGAGAAGTTTAGAGGCCGACGTCCGTGACAAACAAAAACATGCGGATGTATAATCATAGCCATCAATTTCTTTCCAATGAGATTGGACGTTGATTCTCAGCTTCCATTTAAAAGGCTACATGGCCAACACCGATTGGAAACTCACCTCTCTCTCTCTCTCTCCTCTCTCTCTCTCTCTCTCTCATAGATAGATTTATTGAAGCTTCGAAAGCCGAATGACAAAGTGGAAATGGAAATCAAACCAATTTAAGATTCAAAGCAACCCATTGCAATCCATCAGAGAATCATGACCCTTTTAAGCATCAATCTCCCTATCTGAAAATCTGAGTTTTTTTTTTCTTTTTCTTTCTTTCTTTCTTTCTTTTTAATCAAAGTTAGCATTTTGAGTAAGAAATGAATGTTGGGTTTGGATCAATGATATTTAGCAGCTTATGGCCTTATGGGTTCTTATATGATTTGAGTTATTAATCTGAGTGGATGATAAAGAAAGAAGAAAAGAGGAACTTTGAAGTTCTGGTGCAGTATTTTTTTCATCATAGATTTGATAAAACAGAGAAAAATCGGAATAGAAATTGGATAGTTCATACTGATTTGTAAGGACGCTTTGTAGCCTTTGTTAACTTCACTAACTGCAGCAGTGTGACCTCACCAAACCACTATGCCCCTCACCCAAAACCAACCCAAGCTATAATGTCAGTGAGAACCCAGATCTAAAGGAAGAAGAAAACGATAACTTTGAAGTTCTGGTGTCGGTGCCCCTTGGAGGGCGGTAGTGTGTGGTTCATAGTTCTATGACTTCTGTCGATAAACGTGATTATTATTATTTTTTAAAGGGAAAAATTCACCAACGGTGTCTGGACACTTAGGAGACTTTCAGAATGATACCTGAACTTACAAAGTTATCAATGTGATACCTGGACTTATTTTTTCGTATCAACGACATACCTACGACCAATTTCCGTGACAAAATTTAACGGCTCCGTGACGGAAATTGGTCGTAGGTATCACATTGATATGAAAAAATAAGTCCAGGTATCACATTGATAACTTTGTAAGTTCAGGTATCATTCTGAAAGTCCCCTAAGTGTCCAGACACCGTTGGTGAATTTTTCCCCTTTTTTTTTCCCCCATTTCTTTTCTTTCTTTCTTCTTCTTCTTCTTCTTTTTTGGTTTCTTTATTCTCTCTTTCTCTTCTTGCCAACACCACCGCTTTCGGAGAACCCACCATCGAATATGCAGGAACAAAATGGGGGAGAGCCACAACAACCTCCACCACCGCACAACAACGTCGTCCTCCGCTGCTTCTCGATTGGGTTTGGGGATAAGGACTACTTCTTCCTCCACCGCTAGCGAAATCGTGGAGGCTTAAGGCCACATTCTAAAGGCCACCGGCCGGAAGGACCGCCACAGCAAGGTTTGCACCACCAAAGGCCCCAGGGACTGCAGCATCGGGCTCGTCGCCCACACCGCAATTCAATTCTACGACATGCAGGACCGGCTTGGATACGATCGGCCTAGCAAGGCCGTCGATTGGAGGGGTGGGATTGGAGCTGTGATTTGAGAGTGGAGGGCTGGCGGGGTCTGAGTTTCTGATCAATGGTGTATAAAAGGGGGTCGGAGGAGAGAACGAGAGTGGTGGTGGTCAAGTCATTGGCGGCGGCGGCGGGGATGAACTCGGAGTGAGCGGTGAAGCCTCAATGCACAATTTCAATTTGCTATAGGATTTGAAGTTGGGGAAACCAGAAACATCTGTGGTGCATGAAGGTGGATTGAGACGCAGTGGGGGTGTTTGATCGGCGATCGACAGTGGGAATCGAACGAGCAAGATGATTTGAATCTTGATGATTCAAATCTGGGGAAGAAGAAACCAGAAAAGAAGAAGAAGAAAGAAAGAAAGAAGAATAAAGAAAAAAAGAAAAAATAAGAAAGAATTTGAGGGTAAATCAGTCCTTTTGTCTTCATTAAGTGACTCACGTGCATCGCACGTGCAAAATTGGGAAAAATTCACCAACGGTGTCTGGACACTTAGGGGACTTTCAGAATGATACCTGAACTTAGAAAGTTATCAATGTGATACCTGGACTTATTTTTTCGTATCAACGTCATACCTACGACCAATTTCCGTGACAAAATTTAACGGCTCCGTGACGGAAATTGGTCGTAGGTATCACGTTGATAATAAAAAATGAGTCCAGGTATCACATTGATAACTTTGTAAGTTCAGGTATCATTCTGAAAGTCCCCTAAGTGTCCAGACACCGTTGGAGAATTTTTCCCTTTTTTAAACCATGTTGGCCAATTTAATGAACTGAGCATCAAACCATTGGATCTCATTCATAGAATCCGGCGGTGGTTATCACATGTCCGCATCTTTTTCTTTTTCACGCACGTCCTCCTCTGAACGTCCCTGTATATATATAGGGCCCTTTTACTAAGGAATTCCTCTTTTTGGTCTTTTCTATGGATTGGGCATTAGACCAACTTTTCGATCACATTTTGACATCTCAATCATTCAGTTTTTAGGTCCTAATGTGTAAATCACTTATGCAAATTTTCAGCCAAATCGATGATCCTTAAGGTATCAAACTAGATTAAATCAATGGACCTGTCAAACTTGAACCTTTCATAATTATAATATTAAATCGCCATTTTGAATTTCTTAATGTTAATAAATTTAGCTGAAAATTTGCAGAAGTGGTCTACACATCAGGACCTAAAAACTGAACAGTTGAGATGCCAAAATGTGATCAAAAAGTTAGTCTAATGCCCTGTCTCTAGAAAAAACTAAAAAAGGGATCCCTCACTAGAAGGGATACACACACAATGATATATATATATATATATATATATATATATATATATATATATATATATATATATATATAAAGCGAAGCCCCTGTTACTGTTCATTGTTTGGTCAAATTTTTAAACTTTCGAAATTGCCCATGATTAACAACGTAAATTACAAAAAACATGGGAGAGGAAAAGAGAGGAGACCGCGACCAAATGACCAAAATTTGGCTTCTGCCGACACAGAGAAAATGAGGAGGCGAAAAAAAGCAGAGAGAGAAGAGAACGTACTGTAGAAGAGGGGAGAAGGGAAAGAGGAATCGAGAGGAGATCGAGATATCAAGGAGGTTTTGATCTCGGTTTTATTTTCTTCCTTTTGATTTCGGTTTGTTTTCGTTCCTGCATGGTTCTTTGTTCTGGAGTTTCGGAGTTGGATTTGATTGGGCTCTGAAATTGATTTTGGTTTTGGATTATAGAGATATGAAGAATTAGGGAATTGGTTTTCATTTTGATTGAGATTAAGATTTTATTGATTTGGATAGGTCATTGAAATGGTTTTAATGATTTTATTTTTGCAGGCAATGGAAGAGACGAGTTCTGCAGTGGAATCTCGGCCAAAACAGGTTGGATTTCTAATGCCTAATGTTGTTTCTGTGATCTGTTTATGTAATGTGATGTGTGAGATACAAGTTTATTTGTGATTGGTCTCTCAAAGACCTTGAGAATTTAAGATGATGTAGTACTATTTTAGCTTTGAAGAATCCAGTCTTTTTATGAACAAAAGTAACTACTACTAAGATGATTGTTGTTTTCATATTGGGGTTTTTTATAGTACTTTGTTTTGTGGCTTCATTGGGTGAGAAAAAGTTTTGGCCAAGGAAAGGGATTTGAGCCATTTTCAGATTTTATGGAATTTCAACCCAATCACTTACTTTTGCAAAACTGTACTGATTTACTGGGAATTTGAGGTCGGTTCCTTTTAAAGGGTTCTAGTAGACATCTTAAAGAGTCCTGTAGAACTAGAATCACCCAAACGGAATTTTCTGGAATTAGTTATGAATTTTCAAAGTCAGGAGTCAGTCACAGAAATTTCTTATATCAGTTTCCCGACTTTAGCCAAAAGGCAGACTCCTATAACACCCTTTGATTCAAAGAGGGCCTCTTATTCGTATCAACATTACATCTTATACACCTCAGTGCACATATAGTGTTGCGTTAATTTAAAACACAACATATTTATGCTTGGCTCTCTCTCTGTGTCCCTACACCTTAATGCATTTTCATGTACTTACTCGCACAGAGTATCGTTGTCACGCCCCGAATTTTGAATAAGTAATTTCAAATCCGGAACATGGAAATTCAACTAATTTAAATAATCGTTCAGAATATTTTTTTTTTTTTTCGAACAAACCACTTAAATTACACATTGTTTGAACCCAAAAGTACTTTTGGTAGAATCCTTTAAAGGATTAAGCATAGCGGGCCGATATCAGTGGCCCAAACTACATGTTCCGAGTAATCATCAAGATTCCCTCCCACGTGATGTTTGAAGAAATACAGCGAAGGTTTCTGGTGGAATTAAGGGAAGGTGTTGGGCATACAGGAGCATGCAATCACCTTTAATTGCAGAGAAGCAGGAATCTATCATCATGATTCTATTAGTGCGCCACTAATAGGTAATCCTGATTCCAGTAGTGCGCCACTATTGCGGAAGGGATATTAAAGAAGCATATCCAGCCGTTCGCATCCAATAGGCACTCAGCTTTGCCTATATTGTAGCAATATCCAATCCGACATGATTATTATTAATTATCTGTCCATCATTAAAGATAGTTGTAGTTTAAGGCCATCCACTATGGCCTGGTGAGTATACAGCAAATAGCCTATATATAGAGGCTAAAAAGGAGAAAAAAAGACAACCAATCAATCAATTAATCTCTACAGATTATCAAAGTCTCTCAGGAGCAACTTATCCCTCAACTTCAGTTGAACCAGTCAAGCTTGGGTCGCGCCCTTGCAACCTCGCGAAGCTAAAGATATGCTTTAGCACCGGTGACAACACTCCAGTTGCGCCCTTGCAACCTCCATCAACGTCAGTTGAACTAGCGAAGCAAAGGTAACGCCCTCGCAACTCAGCGAAGCTAAAGTCACGCTTTAGCAAAACCCTTGCTTCTCTCCTACTTCCCAGTGATTGCTCTGCTTAATCTACAATATTGAGTATTGATTTGGTGACTCGAAGAGATTCAACAAAAGTCCTCACTCACAAGGCATAGAGAAGAACCCTGTGACGAGGTTGGTGCTCTCCTCGTCCACAAGCGTTTGAAAAGAAGTCAGGTCAAGGGACACCCTCAACGACTACACCCCACGGTGTTGGCATGCCCGCGCAATCACATCAACCAAAAGAGACTGTTGACCAAAACTGGAGCCAAACATTTTGGCACACCTAGTGGGACCCATAGTTTCTTCGAGTTCTCCACCATTGGGAAGTCAGGCGGTAACCCTTACCAAAAGGTTTACGTCAACTGCCCAAAGCATAAGACCTCCGATTACAGGCCGCACTCTCGTGTGGATTGTCGTGGTCTTTCTGAAGAACAGGTTACGAGCAGATTTTCCCTGAACCCGCCATCATCTGAACTGAGGAATCTGAACAGGGAGGAAGTCCACAGCCCGTTTCTGAGGGCAGAAATCTTGTCACCTTCCAACCTAAAGAGGTCGGTGACATTCCTACCGCCACCAATATTGTTGTGGATGACGTGACAACTGATGATTTCATACCTATCCCCATCCCAAAAAATGGGAGCATAGAGGAGCAGTTGGCCATCATGACGGCTAACAATACCATATTCTGGGAAAAGATGAACAAGGGATTTGTGAAGACGAAACAAGATACTCGCAAACTGATCCAGCGAACTGACCGAGATTTGCGGGAGTCTCAGGGGCGCGTGGAGGGCATTACGTGCCAAACTAAAGAAAACCACGAGCAGCTCGTGGGTATGATAGCTGCCCAGGCCGCCCAGAGCAAAAATATTGCCTCTGAGGTTGCGGCTATTCGCAATGAAAGGTCTGGCTTAGCTACTTAGGTTGCCATGCATAAGGCTGATCTGGATCAAGCCAGGGACGTACTGAAAAAGACGATCGTTGAGCCCAACGCACTTCTCAATAGTCATAGCCAACCGATGGGGGCAGGAAAGTACGTACCCCCAAATGTCAGAGACAAGGGGAGTAGCAGCAATGTTGTCATACCCCCTATAGGGACTTCTCCTCCAGTTCATAAAGTAAAGCCCAGTCAAAGCTTTAACAAGGAGAGGGTTCCTGTTGCTGGCGAGAAGCAGAGCAAGATCGTGAGGCTCGTCGAGGGCACCGGCACCGGCCTCTTTGGATTCTCTCAGTATGATAGTGACGGGGCAGAGAATGTTTACCAAGAGTTGGCAGAGGGTTACTACGGGATAGACTAGGCCAGAAATCCAGTCAAAATCATCGCACTCGTGAAGGATCATTTCTTGAAAAGCCAGTCGGGAGCTGCTATCACTTTACAACCATCACTCCAGCCTCATACAATCCATATGAACAGCTTGATGACTACTAACCAGGTTGCTCCGGCATCACCTCTTGTCTGGCCAGGCACGAAAATAGTAGCGCATCCCCATCCCAATCCAGGATACGTAAGAAGAGATGAAGTGGAGGAGATGATCAGAGCCGCGAATCAAAGGCCGAACCTGGAAGAAGCTTATGAGGGACCTTTTCCCCCACACATCATGCTTGCACCCTACCCCAGAGGATACAAAAACATCATATTCTCAACTTTTTTAAGGGAGGATGTCAAGAGTGCCGTAAACCACCTGGCTAGGTTTGGAGTGCAATGTGGCCAGTATCAGAATGATGATAGCTTGAAGTGCAAGATATTCGCTACTTCTTTATCAGGGGCCGCCTTCACTTGGTTCACTAGGCTAAAAGCAGGATCAGTTGCGAGTTGGCCTGCAATGGAGAAGCTGTTCAGGGAAACTTTCGGGGCTATAGAACCCGAGGTCGATCTGGCCTTACTCACCCAGATGGCACAGCAACCCACGGAATCTGCCGTTATTTATCTTCAACGCTTCCAAATTCAAAAAGGGAAGGTGAACATGATCTTGCCAGAAAAGGAACTAGTGAAGTTGGCAACATATAAAATCAGTAGTCCACTCTTACAACAGTTTGTTAGGTTTCTGTTGTGTGAGCCACTTTAGAATTTATTGAAGTTTAATTGTGCCTCCTACCCAGCCCTAGCCACATCGTGTCCGAAAGAAAAATGAAACAAATTCTCTCGAGCTCTCTCAGTCGTGAAACCTCTCTCTGTCTTTCTCTCTCCTCCACGAAACCCCTCTTTCGAGCTCTCTCAATCGTGAAACCCCTCTCCCCCCCTCCACGAAACCCCTCTCTCAGTCTCTCGATCTCCTTGCTTCTATTCTTTATCCCCTGAAATCCAAATCCTCTTCAGCGATGGAAGAGATAGAGTGCCCTAGATCCACTTTTTCTCTCCTCCTCGCCTCCAAATCCAAATCCTCTTCTGCAATTGAAGAGATGCAGAAGACTCTTCAGTTTCTCCGATTCTAGTGCTAGCTTCTCTGTCCGGCCGATCAAGAACTCGCCGAAGCCTGGAACGAGTTGCGTGGACGTTAACCTAGCTCCGGAGATTCGAATTTCACGAGAATGTTCTTCTCCGGCGATTCGTCGAATCGGAAGCGCGTGGATTTGGGGGATGGAGTACGAAGGAGAGGGATAGGCAGAACCTTCTAGAGCAAACGAGGTTGGAGGTTTAGGAAGAGAAGAAAATGACAAAGGCTGCTTGTTGTACGAATGTGATGAATAGCAGAATCAGAGCACTAGTGAAAGCCATTCACTCTACTCCCACGCAGTCCGTTCTCTATCTCTCCGGCGGAGCCTCTCAGGTCTCTCTCTCTCTCTCCGATTAGTAATTCCGATTAAGATTCCGTCGAAATTGTATTGCCTTATTCCCAAATGTCTATGATCCAATTACTCGGCAAGGTTTGTCTTCAGTTTTCTAGCTTTGAATTTTTGATCGATTTTATATCTGTGTAAATATTGATTTGGTTTGTTGCTATAGATTCCGGACAAGTTTTGTAGCCAACACACTGCTGAAGAAATGGCTATGTTTGCTACAGAGCAAGATAAGAATGCTGAAGCTTCAAATCCATTTGGTCAATGTCATAGTTTATATGCTTTTGTTTACTGGTTTTCAGTATCTTTTCAACACAAAGTGCCTTTCATAGAAGTCTAGTTAATATTGTTGTTGTGACTTGTTAACTAGGATACTCGTGACTAGGGTATTATAATTAAACTGAGCTTTAAACAATGAGTATGATTTTTTGGATTATTATGTGAATTTTATTGCTACAGTATGTACTCTGTATCATAGATGTTCTCGTCCTTGCTCTCTCTTATTTGTTGTCTTAGTTTATCTGTGGTCAATGTGATTTTATTTGTGATCTATAGATTTTATTTGTCAACAAGGAGATCTGACAGACTTTCAGTATCAACGTGATTATCTATTTTGTTCTTATGTACTGATTCCTATCGTTATAGGGTTTACGAAACCGAGAGGGAGAAGATATGGTTGCAAGTCATCTTGTACTCAAGGTGACTTGCAACCATATCTTAGAAATAGTAATTGATAATGCTTCTTGTGGATGTTCTTTGATTTTGCAAGTTTTAACTTCTCATTACATTAAGTTTGAAGAAGAAGTACCATACCAATGCTGAGAAGGGCGAGAATGGGGAGGGCCCGGTGTTTTCGAAAGCGCATGAGTCGAAGTCGTTTGATTTGTCGAAGAAGATTTGGGGTGATGAGGCTAATGGGGGAGATGATAGTGCAAAGAACAGTAGCAAGAAGCCGAGGAAGAGTGCCAAGGCTAACAACAACAACTCTTCTACAGTCTTGGCATTGCCTGTTTCGGATGCTGGGGCTGAGAGGAATGTGGAGAAGAAAGTAAAAGTGGAGGAGATGAATGTTGCTAATGGCAGAGTTAAGGCTGCTGAGCTCGATGACTTTTGGTCCAAGTACCCATCGCTGAGTGATTCTTTGCGGCTTGGAAATTGCTCATCAAGATGGGAAGGTTTGGAGAGAGTTATGATTCAGAAAATGCCTTCAATTGGGAGCTCAAAGGTTAAAGAGTGGGATGATAGGTGGAGGAAGTTGCAGGTCTTAGAGATGGAGTTATCTGTCAAGAAGCTTGATTTTATGCATCAACAGGCTAAGCTTTTATTGGATGGGATAAAGTCACGGAAGGATTAGAAGAATCTTTATAAAAGGTTATGTCATGAAATCCTATAATATGAATTCATAAATGATCTTTGACATTTCAATGGGCCATTTATTGCAGATTTCTAGTCATAAAATCCCATTCGTATCTACATGTTTGGTTCTATTCACCTTACTACAATTTACCTCTTTCTATCCCCTGTGGTGGGATATATCAATTCTAGTGTTAATCCCCTATCCTTCAATACCTACATATGTATTTGTATCTCTAGACCTGCGTATCTAATATAGTTTACTTCTATATCTCATTTGTCATTCCATAATATGTGACTACGGTTGTAGCTTTCAATTCTGGATTTGATATGTTGTTAATTTTAAAACTAACAAGTGTTAGTTGGTCATGGTAAACATGATTATTAAGGATTGAGCAATATGATTTAGAGATGCTATATTAAGTAAACATGAGTAATTTTTTGAACAATTCTATAGGTGCATTTCAGAGGATATCCAGGAAACATATTGATCCCTTGTGAAGGTGAAGATAGCATAAAGTGGAACTCTATCAACTCACTGAAAGAGGTGAGGGCATCTTTAATTCTATTTTCTAATCTAAATTGACGCAACTTATTATTTCTTCCTATTTGCATTGGTCTTGGCTTGTGTTTACTGCTTCATTTTGGGAGTTGGTGGCAATCCCACTGCTTCATTACAGCACAAGCTGCTGCCAACGCTAATTTTGGATTTACGTATGGATTGGAGGATGGGTTTGATTTTAGGTTAAGAGATGGTGAAATTTGAGATATGTGACTATCGCATATATGTGCCGCTTTTGGTTTTTATAGCTTGCCTTTTTTTTGTATATGTGACTATCATGTGTTGAATTTCATGTCTGTTAATTCTCTGGAAAAAAGAAGTGATGGAAGTTAGTGGAAGTAGTATGCTCTAGCCTAGTTAACAAAGTATATCTTCATGCTGTCAAAAGTAATAAAACGTGCACTTTGACAAGCTGTTGGGTTGTTTGCTTGAGCAAATTGATGAGAATGATTCAGTAGCTATGCTGAGGGCTACTGAGGAAGCCTTGGATGCACAGAAAAAGGTGAGTAGCACATAGCAGGGTGTGGCATCTCATTCCTGATGATCCTAAATATGCAGAAAGCATAAAGCAATTTGGAGCAGGTCCTTCCAGGATTTATTGAAGCCAAAGGCAGCTGAATGCTAAGAGCCATTGAGAATATAAATGTTTTTGATTCATGTATAACTAGTTAGGAATGCTTTTGTTTGGTACATTATCTAGTTACTTGAATATATAGATGTTTGAATAATGGTACTTGAATTATAGTACTGTTTATATGGTAATATATTGAGCATTACTTCCGGACAAACGTTTATATGGATATTCTTCTTGTTGTCCAAGTTTAAGTCATACAACACAATACAAAACAATGTGTTGTATGAATGTAAAAGAGTTCAAAATTGAGGCTTCTCCTACAACAGTCACTGGTTGTTATCCAATCTGATTACAATATTCACACCACAGCTGATCGAATATAGTTGTTGTGTGAACTGATAACCAACAAAAAAAAAAAACAAAATGCTGTTGTGTGAGATTCATAACACACAACGGAAATAAAATTATCTCTATTGTCTGAATGAATCAACAGACAAGGGAGATAATTTCACTTTGGTTGTGTGTGACTTATCTCAGACAACAAAGAAAGAATTATAGCTGTTGTGTGTTATGAATCTCAGACAATAATTAATGAGTTATAGTTGTTGTGTGTTATGTGTCTCAGACAACAAAGAGAGAATTATAGTTGTTGTGTGTTATTGATCTCAAACAACAAAGAATGAATCATAGCTGTTGTATGTTATGAATCTCAGACAACAAAGAAAGTGTTATGGCTGTTGTGTGTTATGAATCTCAGACAACAAAGAAAGTGTTATGGCTGTTGTGTGTTATGAATCTCAGACAACAAAGAAAGTGTTATGGTTGTTGTGTGTTATGAATCTCAGACAACAGTAGAAATTATCTTCTGTTGTCTGAATGGCCGAGGCATCCCCGCGCATGCCATGCCAGGCACATGCTTGAGCAGAATTCACACAACAGAAATAACTATTCTGTTGAGCCAACTATTATCAGACAACAGTGGAATCACTGTTGTGTGATATTTCAATCACACAACACCCACTTAGACCACGGTGGACTTCTTCATCAGACAACAGAAATCCATCGTTGTCTGATACACTTTTTGTAGTAGTGATAGCCTTCTATTGCTTACCAACCTTGCTTCTCAATGGACAGAACTAATGCAATAATCGTGGTGGCAACAGGGACCAATTCATCCATATATATAGGAGACTTAAACCTCAAGAAGCTTCCCATTAAAGCAGTCCATATCGGATTAGATTTCCTAGTTAGATCCTTAATGTAACACTTCATTGTAGTCTTTCCTGCAGACTAAGAATTGGATTATTTACCTTAATGAATTGATACACTCTTTCATTAAGCTACAATATTGGTTTACAGTTTGTGTCCATGTTGAACTAGTTTTGACATTAAGCTAATCATCAATTCACTTTATGTTAATGTGTGACAACTCCATAATGATTCTAACAGATAGGCCAGGAGATAGAGGAATGGCTAGTTTGGAATTGCTGTGACTTTTAAAAAAAACTGCTGCTGTTGTGTTGTGAGAATAATTAGTTGTAAATTAAAACATTTTGTGTTTAGTAAATAATATTTTTAAAAGTACTGTTAGTACATAAAATAACTTCAGAGCATGTTTTGATCCACAGCAGCTTCTAAAAGCAACATTTGAGTTGCTTCTAAAATCTGCTGTCAGTGGCCTATAATTTTCAAATAAAGATGTCTTATATTTATTTACCAAACAATCTAAAATTTTGAACAAAAGCTGATTTTTTTAAAAGCAAAGCAATCACAAATGGGGCCGAAGAGAGACGACAGAAAGTAAGAAAAAGAAGAGGCCAGGTTGGGTAATTACAGAAAATTCATTAATTGCACCGCGCCCTCAAGATGGTTTCCGCAGAAGCAGAAACGTGAAACTCCCTTAAGTAGCTTTTGATATCCTGCTGTGGACAGCAGCGCTTCTGCCCAAAAGCCAAAATTTTTGAGTTTACCAAACAGCCTCCTGTCTCACCAGAAGCGCTGTTGAACTAAAAGCAATGTCAAGCTGGCCTAAGTTATGAAGCTGTACTATACGAACGGCCATAAACATTATATTCACTGTAATTATTGTTCGTAAAAATCCGAAGGGAACAACCCCCCCCCCCCCGCCCGCAAAACCACACACTCTACTGGGCTGACCATTTGGTGAGACTTGTTGAAGGATGGCTCAGCTACACATCGATGATCGTTTAATCACATGTTATGGTCCCTAAACGAATTAAATAAGAAGACATGTTGAACCTACCCAGTCTCCAAATTAAAGTATGGTCACTTGAACATTAGGCGAAGCGCAATCAAAATGTTCTGAAATTCATGTCATCTGCATATACTGAAACTACGAGCAGGGGCTTTCCACAATCAAACAATCAAAACACCTTCTAGCTGCAGCCATCAGCTGCATCATGACTGTGTTGCTACAAGCACTTGTTCTAGTCCTCCTCTTTCACATTACTGCTGCTTCCAGGTCCATCATCACCAGCTTACCCGGCTTTCCCGGTGACCTTCCATTCAGACTTGAAACTGGGTTTGTACTCTTACCATACTACTAATTAATTTATGTAATTGCATATATACATTGATGAATCGATGAAAACTAATAAATCATGACGCGCTTTTAATTGTACTTATTAAGGTACATTGGAGTTGGAGACTCGGATAACGTGCAACTATTCTATTACTTCATTGAGTCCGAAGGATCTCCAGTGTATGATCCTCTTGTGCTTTGGCTCACCGGAGGTCCTGGTTGTTCTGGTTTTTCTGCCCTTGTATATGAAAATATTGGTATGTTTCTTCACTTCAAAATCTCTTTTACAGTCATCGCGGATAAGTACATTGCAGGTTTAGAGTTATATATATAGTTTAGCAGTTCTGTGATGCTCTAGTTCGGGCTAATGAGGTGAATATCGGATGCACTAATCATATAATTTTAAATTTTCACTTGTTAACCAATTTGCTTGTAGAAGAATCAGCCAATGCCAAATCTTTTAATCATCTGATTATTTTTGATAACTTTAGGATATATCAGAATTTTGTTATCTATTTTAACAACAAATTGAGATTTTGTTAGGACCAATAACAACAATAAAAGATAGTTACCCTGACATTTTGTTATAGGTCCTCTTTCATTTGACTATGCACACTCGTTTGACAACAAACCACAGCTGAAGTTGAACCCATATTCATGGACAAAGGTAGGAGACCTTTTATTTTTTTATTTATTTATTTTTTTTTTTTTTTAAGGGATGCCTAGATATTAGCTCCTTAGAAGCAGACGATGTAGGAGCGAGTCCCACCCTCAAGCCCGAAGGAGACCTTGTGTTGTCTGTGTTTTTGTAATTCACTCATTGAGACCTCCGGAACTAAATAATCCAAAATACTCGCAGGTTGCCAACATAATATTTATAGATGCCCCTGTGGGAACAGGATTCTCATATGCAAAAACTTGGGACGAATATTCTGTTTTGAATGACACAATATCAGCTGCACAAACATATCAGTTTCTTAGAAAGGTAAGGTTAAAATTTTATTCTTTGCTTTTGCTAACGACATGAGTATCGCATACAATTTTATGAATTTGATTTTATTTTAATATTTGGTATGGAGGATAAATTCTTCCTCGACCACCACTGACCAATCATGAATTTGGTGCACACCAAATAGAAAAGAAGGAAAACTATGGTCTCACAAAACAGGCCCATAACTTGTGAAATGGGAAAATTAAGGCACACAAAGCCGGTGAAAATTCGACGAGCACATTTATGTAATTCATTAATAATTACCTTACCGAAAATCTAATTAGCGACGGATGGCCCTTTTGGAAGAAGTGGGAGTCAAATTTGGGTGGTCACAATTCCACGGTCGTCTCACCAACCAAACCTATTAGCATTAGGAGGGTAATCTCTTTGGAACCTGTAAGAATCGAACTTGGATGATCACAATTGCAGCAAAAAAATCTAGTTACCAAACCAAATGCCTCAGTCAAAAAATCAAAAATCTATATCTTTATTTTTTTGTTTCTTTTTTGAGGGAAAAAAAAAAAAAAACCCTATATCTGAACGCCGCATATTGCATAGTCCCCTTGTAAGTGCTTCAAGAATATATTGTTGAATGTTAATGTAATTTGACTAGCTTCATTGTTCTAATTTACTATCGTCGTGTAGTGGCTTGTGGATCACCCCAGGTTCATCTCCAATCC
The DNA here is from genome assembly GCF_958449725.1 of Rosa rugosa. Lineage (NCBI taxonomy): Eukaryota > Viridiplantae > Streptophyta > Magnoliopsida > Rosales > Rosaceae > Rosa > Rosa rugosa. The sequence continues at coordinate 5,539,797 of NC_084822.1, forward strand.
GCTCTATATTGCTGGAGATTCTTATTCAGGCATAGTTCTTCCGATCATCGTTGAAGAAATATCTGATGGTAAGCCTATCGAACAATCAAACTTATGTCAGCTTCAACTACCAAAAATTGAAAAAGTATCATTAATATCATGCAACTTTACTTCACACTAGATCACAGTAGAAATTGGATATATAGGGTAAACCAAGTTTCGGAATTTCACTTTTTTTAATTTTTCTCCTTCCATCAGGTAACCAAGATGGACTTGAGCCAGCAATGAATCTCCAAGTATATATTCTTCCGTTTTGATTTTGAATCATTAATTTCTCTTACGTTCTAAAATTTTAAATCCTAATAATCACTAACAGGAGTAACAGCTAGTATTGTACAAGTATATATTCTTTCGTTTTGATTTTGAATCATTAATTTCTCTTACGTTCTAAAATTTTAAATCCTAATAATCACTAACAGCTAGTATTGTACAAGTATATATTCTTCCGTTTTGATTTTGAATCATTAATTTCTCTTACGTTCTAATATTTTAAATCCTAATAATCACTAACAGCTAGTATTGTGTGTGTGTGTGTGTGTGTGTGTGGGTATTCCGGAAATAGGGGTACATCCTTGGCAACCCAGTCACAGATGAAGCACAAGATGCCAATTCCCAAGTACTCTTTGCTTACCTAAAAGCTCTTATATCATATGATCTATACCAGGTGATGGAAATAGCTTCTGAGGTTGTTTATCCTAGCTAGCTGGGTTCCATATATATTGTCATAAAACATTTTCTTCAGATTGTTTTATTGTGACATACTATCAAAATTTGACAGAGCTTTACTCTATAAACATGTAATTTTCTTGCATGCTTAATCAATTTTTTGCTGCCAAATGTCTCTTTCTGAAATATGGTTGTAATTTTCTTCACTTTTCAATTAAGTCAACCAAAAGAAATTGCAGAGGCGAGTATGTGAACGTGGATCCGAACAACGCAGTATGTTTGTATGATCTTGAACTTGTCAACGAGGTGAGTGTAAACCTCATTAGAGACTCTCCCAATAATTGAATACAAACTTTAAGTTTTAAGTAGTGTTGAAGGAAATTATAATGACTCTAAATCTGAACAAGCAGTGCCTCCAAGACCTAGACTATGCAAATATATTGGAACCTTTATGTACTTACGACACCCCAAAACCAATAGGGAGGAAGTGGCATCCTCAAGAATTCAGTAACAAAGATCCCAAAGATCTCCTCCTTCCTTCCTCTCAAGTAGCTAGGCCATGGTGTCGGGTACGTATTCTCTCTCTATATCTCCTCTTTATTGCACAATCCCGGTTTATTGGAGATTTTTTTTCTCTAAAATCTATTTGTTTAGTTGCATTTATGCTGGAAATGTAGAATTTTTTATTAGAATTTTAGTTGCTTCAAAGGAAATTAAGAGCGTTTAGAAGTGCTCCTTACTATACTGAATTACTGATGAAGCATTGTTCTTGGTTTTAAATCCATAAAGCACTTTTAACTAGTTTTTCATGATGTTTAGCAATTCTAGCTAGACGTAACTGATCACGTCTGGCTCTGTTGTACAGGGTTACAATTATATATCTTCTTATATTTGGGCGAATGATAAAACTGTTCAGTATGCTCTTCACGTTGCTGAGGTACTTATCATTAGTTAATTCTAATTGTAGTAAGAGTCAAAAGGAATATTTCACATTCACAAAAAAAAAAAAATTAAAATAAATAAATAAATAATAATAATAATAATAATAATAATAATAATAATCATAATCATCATCATCATCAACTTTAGCATGATTATGTTCTTGTCTATTATATCATAGTTTCTCTATTTTACCTTTTTAGCTATTTTAGAGTAACACAGATAATTATTTAAAATTTTCTTATTTATTCAAAAGTATTCTTCGAAGGATCAGTTTTAAAAACTCAATCCAACAATATTACTTAAAAATGTGATTAAGTTTAAATATTCTATTGTTTATGATTGGACATGAAAAAATTAAATTAAATGTATTAATCAATCACAATTGCAACTAAACTTGTCACAATTATCACTTTAACATTGGGTGAAGATATTTGGGACAAAAGTAAAAAAAACCCTAAGCGCCGTCAACAGTCATCTTGGCCGTGTACACCGCCGCTAAACGAAACCTGGATTTCGTCCCAAGCTTTCCTCCCTATGTTGCAGGGGAATATCCTCGTGTGGAATTGTCGAGGAGTGGTGAATCGTGAAACTCAACAAGCTCTCATTGACTTGGTCAGAGCCAAAAAACCAAGTTTGATCTTTTTGGCTGAGACTCTTGCGCAGCAAGACATCATTGACTCTCTTCAGGGATGTCTAGGATTCAAAGGAAATCTTTGTTTTCCCCAGGGCAGAGATTCGCAAGGAGTAGCTTTGTTATGGAATACGGACCTTCATGCTCAGTTTCGATCTTCCTCCCCCAATCATATTGATGTCGCCATTGCAGAGAAGGTGGGTGGACCGCTGATCTGGCGCTTTACAGGCATCTATGGGGTTGCTGCACGAACTGAGAGGAGACGAACTTGGGACCTTATTCAAACACTTGCTGCTGAAGGGTGCAATCTACCTTGGCTTATGGTGGGTGATTTCAATGAAATCATGAACAATGGAGACAAGTCTGGAGGTCTGAGACGAGCCACTGCTCCCATGTTAATGTTCCGGCAAACAATGACACAGTGTGGCTTGATCGACATGGGATATGTTGGAAGTCGTTTCACATGGTCGAACAAATTCACCAAAGAGAGACTTGACCGGGGCTTTCAATGTGAACAATGGCGAAGAAGATTCCCATATAGTCGAGTTATCACGCTAAGTCCATCTGACTCTGACCATTGTCCTCTTTTGGTCGAAGTGAGGGAAGAAACGAAGTCTTTCAAAAGGCCTTCAAGACGTTTTCGTTTTGAGGAGATGTGGCATGGACATGATCAATGTGTAAGTATCATCCAGAAGCAGTGGTCACGCCCTCTTACGGGTAACGCTCTGCATCAATTAGGGCAGAAGATAAAATACACAGGTGAACAGCTCCTTCAATGGCACAGCGTGGAATTTGAAAAACAAAAAGTTGAGTTGCGTGTGGTCCAGGAGAAGCTCAATGATATAATGAAGGAGCCTTACTCTCCAATGCAATATGAAGAGCAGCGCTTGCTCCACGTAAAACTAAGTCAGCTACTAGCCTAACAAGAAAAGTACTGGAGGCAACGTAGTAGAACTATGTGGCTCAAGGACGGAGATAGAAACTCTGCTTTTTTTCATAAGAAAGCTACCAATAGATACAATCGGAATTTGATAAAGGGTTTGGTGGATGACTTGGGTGAATGGCAATCTGATCCGGTCGTTGTTCGGGGCTTGCTGGTAGACAATTACAAGCAAGTCTTTACAGGAACAGGTACAAATGAGGAGGCTATACATGCTGTTGTTTCTGCCACTTCACCAAAAGTAACCCCTGAGATGAATGAAGCCCTTCTTCAAATGTATACTGATGAGGAAATCAAGAATGCACTCTTCCAGATGCACCCTTCAAAGAGTCCGGGACCGGATGGCATGTCCCCATTCTTTTTCCAGAAATATTGGCACATAGTAGGTATGGATGTGTGCATTGCTATTCGAAATTTTCTAGAGAAAGGGGAAGCTTGGGATGCTTCTAACTTCACACACTTATGCTTAATTCCAAAAATTCAAAACCCTATTGATGCCTCTCACTTCAGACCTATAGCATTATGCAACGTTATTTATAGAATTTGTTCCAAAGTTGTTGCAAATAGGCTCAAAAGGTGTTTGCCATATATTATCTCGCCATTACAAAGTGCTTATGTTCCGGGAAGACTCATCTCTGATAACACTTTAGTTGCTACGGAAGTAGCTCATTTTATGCACAAGCTTACAACTCAGGCAGAAGGTTTCTTTTCCTTAAAACTTGATATCAGCAAGGCATATGATAGGCTGGAGTGGAGCTTCTTGCATGCCATGTTAACCAGGTTAGGTTTTGCAACAGCTTGGGTAAATATGATTATGACTTGTGTGATGTCGGTTAGTTATGCAGTATTGGTTAATGGTGAAGCTACTCCGAAAATCATCCCCACAAGGGGCATTAGGCAGGGTGATCCCCTTTCACCCTACCTCTTCATTCTTTGTGCGGAGGGTTTGTCAGCTCTCATTACACAATCTGTGTCAACTGGCTCTCTTACGGGTTTGAAGATGTGTCCCCAGGCCCCTACTTTACACCATCTATTTTTTGCTGACGATAGCTTCCTGTTTGGATCTGCAACTGTCAAGGAATGTCTCAGGTTTCGAGAAATACTAAATGTTTATGCCGCAGCGTCGGGACAGGAAATAAACTTTTAAAAAAGTAGTGTGGTTTTCAGCAGGAATGTACCTGAAGAGGTTCAAACCAACCTTGCTACCATTCTAGAGGTTCAGCGTGTTGATGAACATGACCGGTATCTTGGTCTCCCATTGCGAGTTGGGAAATCAAAGTCTGCAATTTTTGCATATATCAAAGAGAAGCTCAGCAAAAAACTCATTGGATGGAAGTCAAAGATTCTTAGTTATGCGGGTAAGGAAGTTCTGATCAAAGCTGTTGCTCAAACAATGCCATTGTATACTATGAACTGTTATCTTTTGCCTAAGGGTCTGTGATGAGCTGCACCGATTGTGTGCCTCATTCTTTTGGGGAGACACGGATGAGAAAAAGAAAATTCATTGGCGTAGTTGGGAGAGAATGTGCCTTACAAAGCATGAGGGAGGTATGGGGTTCAAGAATCTTTATGCTTATAACCTTGCAATGCTTGCAAAGCAAGGTTGGCGGATTGTCTCAAACCCGGACTCACTTATTGCCAGATTATATAAAGCACGATATTTTCCTCATTGCACCTTTTGGGAGGTAGACATGGGTGACTCTCCATCTTTTTCTTGGAGAAGTATTATGCATGGTAGGCCGGTATTGCATGCGGGGGTGAAATGGAGAATTGGTGATGGCACTAATGTGAGTATTTGGAATGATAAATGGATACCAAATTGCCCACAACCGCTGTTGGAAAGACCGGTAAATACTGAATTTGAATTGGTTAGTGACTTGATCAACTCTGATGATAGAAGTTGGATTCCAGCTACAGTCCATTCTCTTTTTAATCTGGAAATTGCTAGCCGGGTTCTCTCTATACCTCTATGTCGGCGTGTGACAAGTGATCGCCTCAGTTGGAGTCCTGACAAACGAGGTAGATTCACGGTAAAGTCTGCTTATTGGATTGCACGTGAGACGGTGCTAGGTGATGTCTTAACAAGTACCTCAAGGGGAGACCCCTTTGCCATGCTTTGGAAAATTTTATGGAAAGCTCGAGTACCGGGTAAAGTGCAGATTTGCATCTGGAGGGCTGCCAATAATTTATTACCGACTCGGGCCAGTTTGCTCCATAAGAGTTATACAGGGAATGCCAATTGTCTGCTCTGTAATTACAAGTTAGAAGATACATCCCACTTATTTTGTCAATGTCCTGTTGCAGTTGAACTATTATCTGCACCTCCTCTAAATCTGCAAGCATCATTACTACCTTCTATTGATTTTAAAGAGTGGCTATTAGAGCGTGCAATGCATCTCAACTTAGCTACTTTTGAAAAATTGATAATGCTTCTGTGGACTTTATGGAAAAACCGAAACAGTCAACTCTGGAATGGGGTGACACAGACTGCATCTAGCATGCTTCTCTTCTCTATGGCATGGTTGGATGAATTCCACCAAGCCAGGAACACAAACATAACTGCCGGTCAAGGTGTTAGGGGTCCAAAACAACGCTGGAAGCCGGAATGTGAGGATCGGTGCAAATTAAATGTGGATGGCGCTTTTGTGCCTCAGATAACTAGAGGAGGAATTGGAGGGGTGCTTCGTGACTCTCATGGAAGTTTTAGGGCAGCTTTTTGCCACACGGTGCAGCATGTAGCCTCACCACAACAGTCGGAGCTTCTTGCCATCAGGAAGGGTTTGGACTTGGATAAGTCTTTGAATCTGCAAAATGTCACCATTGAAAGTGACTGTTTGGAAGCAGTTCAACTGATTAGCAGTGCCGACCATGACCTAGATGAAAACGTGGCTCTGTTGGATGATATTAAGTTTCTTTTAGATGGTATTCCAGGAGCACGACTTGTTCATGCTCCTCGTACATGTAATTCAGTCGCACATAGACTTGCTGCTACTGCTTTTGAAACTTTCCAGCAAGAGGTCTGGTTCCATCAGCCTCCTAGTCTTATTCTCGATGTACTGCAGTATGACTCTACTCATACTACTTAGTCTCTTTCAATAAAATTTCGCATATTCAAAAAAAAAAAAAAAAAAAAACTTGTCACAATTAACTATGAAACATCTTAATACCGCGATTCTCTCGCTCTCTCTCCCTCCTTATGCTCTGCTAGGGTTACGGTTTTGGTGACTGAATTGTGCGGCGATCTCTCCCATTTCATGGCCGTTGCTATCGCTTAAGGACGACGAAGAGCTAGTGGATCTAGGTAACCTTCGGATTCCAGGAAAAGAATTTTTTTGGCTAGGAACTTTTACCTAGTCGGGCAGCTGAATAGCAGTCGTGCGGTGGCTTTAGATTCATTTCGCAGTGCTATCTGATCCATGTGGAGACTAATGGGAACGGTGGAGGTGCAACCCCGTGCAGACCGCTTCCTATTTACGTTCACTCATGAACGTGACATTGTGAGAGTGAAGAAGGGTGGACCATGGGGCTTCCAGCGTGCCATGGTACTTCTCAACGACTATGACGGCTTCTCAGACATCTCTGCCGTCAAGCTAGACTGTATGTGGATCTAGGTGGAGGTGCAAGGCTTGCCTCTGGGAATCTTGACTGAACCAACTGTTAAATTGGCTGGAGAAACCATTGGTAAGGTGCTACAGATGGACCGGACTGCTTTACGTCAAGGATCTGCACGTGTGCGGCTTGTTCTCCCCATCAACAACCCAGTTATCCTGAATCGTAGGGTTAGGTTTTTCCCAGTGGATGCTCTAACCCTATAGTTTAGGTACGAACGGCTGCTAGGTCGGTGCAGACAGTGTACAATGCTCAATCATAGAGGGGAGCGATGTCCCCTGGAGACGGAGGAAGAAGCGTCATCAATTGTGGGATCTAGTCAGCCACAGTCAGCGAGGCCTTCTCTTCCAACGCTGGTATTTAGGGCTAATGCCCAAACAACTGTTCCTCCCTCTCTTTTTTTTGCTTTCAAAATACCTAACTTGCTGAAAAAAGAGGAGTGTAAAGCTGGGCCTTACCGGAGGGGGTGGAGGTGCCCACTTTGGAGGGTACCTCTACCACCCCCCAACTTGCTGGCGTGCAAGCATTAGAGGGAAGACGAAGTACTGACTGATGGTAAGAAGGAAAAGCATAGCCTGACTTTAGTTCCAGTGGGCCTTCAATGGGAGAACCTCGGCTTTGAGGTTTCATCTAAGGGGTTGTTTGAAGTGACTGTTACCTCGACCCCAAAGGTGTACAAGAAGAAGGAAAATCCCCGTGGGAAGGGAAATACTTAGTCCAGCAGCCTCTATTTGTGCTGGTTCTGAATCAGGAATGTTAGTTGCTTCTGAGGGAGGCCCGGATGTCAAAGATGATGGTGAACTCGGAGATGGAGTCCCTTCCCCGTTTTGGTTATGAATAGTTGGTCTACACACCTTGAGTAATAGCGTTTCTGTTTTGCTCATTTGCGTCGTACACCAGGATGGTCTTGGGCAACAAGGATGGTTAAGGCAGGGCTTCTACTTAGGGTTTGTAGGCTATAAGTTTTAATAGTTTTCTTTTTGCATGTCTTTTGGACTTTAGCTTGATTTCCTTTTAGTTTAGCTGCAATAAGCATGTTTATGCAGACTTTGTTTGGTTTCCTTCGGGTTTATTCGCTAGTAGTTGAGCAGTGTTGTGTAATTTGGGGATCTTTTGATCTACCAAGCTTGACCGAGTGTGGTTGTATGATTTTATATCAATGGATTCGTTCCGTTACTCTCAAATAAAAAAAAATAAAAAAAACTTGCCACAAATATATTAGCCAAGGACATTTTAAACATTATATTCATTCCGTACAAGAATAGCTAATAAAAACATGAATAAGATATCACCTCAAATAAAGGATAAGGGTCTGTTGCAGTTGAAAATTAAGAAATTGTTTACCAAAATAATATAACAGAAATCAGTTGGAGATTTCTTATATGGTACGTACCATTACTTTTTTTTTTTTTTTTTTTTTTAAGTGTTAAATATAATGAACAAAAAATAGCTTGCACCAAGTTTGTAGAGATGCATACGTTACTCTCTCTCAATTATGGAGGTTGTTGCATTCCGGCGGCGGTTTTACAATTTCGGTTTAAGGGGATGGTTGTCCCTTTTCCTCTGGCCAAAAGAAAGGTGGTGGCGATGGCTTTTGGCATCAGCGGTATCATATTGTTCCCTTTTCTCTCCTCTGTTTGGTGATTTCAAGACGTGGGGATGGTGGTATTTCTGTGGCTTTAGTGGTTCCTTCATGTAGGATGGCGGCTGTGGCAAGCTAGGGGTTTGTCCAGATTCTCTGGGGATGGGGGTTGATATTCAAAACTGGATTCATGGTGGTGGCTGGGCTTTCAGAGGTGGTGGGTTTTCCCTTTTTGGTTGGACGGATGTGCAAGCTTGGCGCGTGGGTGATGGTTAGGGTTGCGTTTTAATGTGGCGAATAGGTTAAGGCCTCTGCCAATTACTGGGTTTGCGGTATGGTGGCGTGGGCGGCAGTCCATTATTCCGCCAGTGGCTTTATGGTTGCAGGTGGTGACGCGGTGGAGGGCCCCGACGTGGGTAGAGATCGCTGCCGTGACTGGTTTAGGGTCAAAAGGCGGCAGTTGGTTTCTCTAGCATCTTTGGTCGATGGTCGTGGCTGTGGTAGGGCCCTAACTCTAAAGGTAGGGACAGACGATGACTGGAATGGCTTTCAAGCATCGTCGCTTGGTGGTGGGGTGGTCTACCATGGCTAGCTTGGCGGCAGCTGTGTGATCTATTGAGATTGGGTGGCCTTAGCAGGTTTAGATGGGCTTGGAGTCCTCCTAGGCTTTGTGCTAGGGTTTCCTGCCTTTGGGGCTTTATAGTTGCTTGTTTGGGCCTTTGGTTCGCTTGTTTGGGTCCTCTGTTAGGGCTCAATTTTGGTTTGTTTGCAATGAAATAAGTGGCTGAAGAGGGTGACATGGAATATGCACCCATTTCTGCAATAGAAGAAATATGACCTCGATCAAGGGTATTCTGTTCATCTCCGCTTTTTGATTTTTCAAAGATGAAATTTGAATTTTTTTTTTTTAATGTGATTCATGGTTATTTAAAAAGGAGGAACTATTTAGGTAATGGTTTTTTTGTCGGCCTAGTGTGAGTAAACTGTCATGTATGGTTTCACTGATCAATAAAAGAGCTGTCGTATTGCCTTCAAAAATATATATATATATATGCTACCATTACTTTTTAGTTAATTGGCTAAAAAGTAAAAACCGTCTACCTTAAAATACTCGCACATCTCCAATTGACTCCCTATTTGTGCTCTTTAGGTAAAGTTCTTATTATTATAGTTGTTATTATTTATTATTGTTGTTATTATTATTATTATTATTATTATTATTTTGAGAGAAGTTTTAAATACACACCCTTAATTACTTAATACACACTCCTTACTCAATACACATATCATTTAATTTTTCATTCTAACATTTTACTAAATACACAACCCAAATTACCTAAAATATCCTTAAACTTAAAAATCATGAAATACACTATTATTTAACATTATTTGATTAGTATATATAATTGACCATATTAATTACTTGTTTTAGTTATTGGGAAATCCATAAGGATTCATTATTGTTCCCTTCAAAGTTCAAATAGATGCTTAGAAATAGGTTTTATATTATTTGATCAAGTATAAAATTTTGAGTCGAACATTCAACCAAAATTGTATCAATAGTTCCTCCACAATGGCGGAAATACGATGTTGTCATTGGATGGTCAAACACATTAACAATTACAAAGTTTTATACCTGTGATGTTTTATATTAGATAATCAATTGGTTACACTGCACTAAGAATCCCAGTGATAGATGAGAAAATTATAACTTGACCTAGCTGCCTCTGCGCTAGGGTTACTTTCTAGGCTCTAGAAAAGCAAACTACAATCGGCCATGGATATGGAGATCTTGAGTTGGAATTGCAGAGGGATCTGCAACGACACCACAACTAGGGCACTGAAAGATTTGATCTCTCAGAATCGTCCCCAGATCGTTTTTTTGTGCAAAACAAAAATCAGTAGGAAGGAGGACTTTGAACGATTGCACAGGGCTTTAGGGTTCGTGCATGCTGAGGCAGTGTTGAGCGAAGGTCAATCTGGAGGACTCGGCCTCTTCTGGAATGATGATATACAGCTCAGGATGGGGACGACTTCTGCTCATCACATGGACGCAGTAGTGGTTGGTGATCCGGGGTTTCCATCTTGGAGGCTTACTGGATTTTATGGGTATTCCAGAACGGTAGAGCGGGACCGCTCTTGGAGGCTACTTCGAGATCTCTCAGACTTGGATTCCCTCCCCTGGGTGGTCATCGGAGATTTTAACGAGATATTAAACAATGGTGAAAAATTTGATGGTCCGATTAGGGCTGAACGGCAAATGAGAGGGTTTCGAGAGGCTTTGGGTTATGGAGACCTTCTGGATTTAGGTTTTCATGGTACGAAATCGACGTGGTGGAATTCTGAGACCAAATTACGTCTTGATCGTGCTGTTTGTACTCCTGCATGGATTGACATTTTTGGATATGCCAAAGTCATTCACCTTCCTCCAAGCGATTCTGATCATATTCCTATACTGCTACGTGCAAGCACCGTTCCTATCCCAAAACAAACAAGATCCCACAGATTCAAATTTGAAGCCTTTTGGCTTCAACACCCGGACTGTGATCCTTTGGTGAAAGAAACTTGGCAGACTGATGTGGTTGGGGTTCCAATGTATGTTGTTACCAAGAAGATTGCTCACACTAGAATGGCTTTGGATAAATGGCAGAAGAACACATATAGGGTGCGACAACAAACAATGTTGGGGGTTCGAGATAGACTTGAGGAGCTCATGGATGTACCTATTAACGAGGCAGTACAAGCTGAAAAGCACTCGTTAATGTGTCGTCTGCAAACTTTGCTTTCTCAAGAAGAAAGCTTCTGGAAACAAAGATCAAAGGTCCAATGGCTTAAAGAGGGGGACCGTAATACCAGTTTCTTTCACCGCAAGGCATCAAACAGGAAGAGGAAGAATCTAATCCAAGGTCTGTATGATGACAATGGCAATTGGTGTGAAGATGATGCTGATATTGAGAGAATAGTTTCATCCTATTTGCTAACATGTTTCAAGCTTCAGAGCTGGATTTTGAGGCTATGGAAACAACTATTGAGGCTATACAACCTTGTGTGTCTGAAGAGATGAACCATCAGTTGGGTTTGCCATATTCAGGAGAGGAGATAAAAAATGCCTTATTCCAGATGTACCCTACCAAATCACCGGGACCGGATGGGATGCCTCCCTTATTCTTTCAACATTATTGGGAGACAATTGGTGAGGAGGTCATTGCTGCTGTTCAGTCTTTTCTCCATACGGGTCAGTTTTTAAAGCAAATTAATTTTACTCATATTTGTCTCATTCCAAAGGTGGCTAATCCGGAGAAGATGTCTGATCTTAGACCTATTGCTTTGTGCAATGTAATTTACAAGTTGTGTTCGAAGGCTATTGCCAACAGATTGAAGATTATTTTGCCTTCTGTGATTTCACCATTTCAGAGCGCCTTTGTCCCAGGGCGTCTGATTACTGATAATATTCTGGTTGCAAATGAACTGGTTCATTTTGTGCACAACAAGAGGGATGGGTCTGAAGGTTTCATGGCGTTGAAATTGGACCTTAGCAAGGCTTATGATCGTATGGAGTGGTTGTTCCTTAGGAAGGTCATGGAGCGATTTGGTTTTGCTCAGAGATGGATTGACATGGTCATGCTCTGTGTTACTACGGTTAGGTACTCTTTTCTTATCCGTGGGAAAGCTAGAGGCTATGTGAGTCCCTCCAGGGGTTTGAGACAAGGAGATCCCCTTTCTCCTTATCTTTTTCTAATTGGAGCAGAGGGTTTCTCCGCATTGCTGCAAAAGAAGCAAAGGGCGGGTTCTCTCCCTGGAATTGAGTTATGTGAAGCAGCGCCATCTATAAATCACTTATTGTTTGCTGACAATAGTATGTTGTATGCTAATGCCAGTCTAGAAGATTGTTATCATATCCAGGATGTAATCGAGACATATGGGAGAGCTTCAGGACAGTTGGTGAATTTTTGTAAAAGCTCGGTTGTGTTCAGCAAAAATGTGTCGGAGTACATGCAGGAGGAGATTGCTTGCCTTTTGGGTGTGGAGGTGGTGGAGTCACATGAGAAGTATTTAGGACTACCCACTTATGTAGGCCGAAAGAAATCTGCAACTTTTCAATATATCAAGGACAAGTTGGCCAAGAAATTGGAAAATTGGCAGGGTAAATTGTTGAGTGGTGCTGGCAAAGATATTTTGATAAGGGTGGTAGCTCAGGCGTTACCTACCTATGTAATGAGTGTTTTTCAGCTCACAAAAGGGTTTTGTGAGGATCTAGAGCAAATGTGTGCAAGGTTTTGGTGGGGGAGCACTTTAGATAAGAAGAAGATCCATTGGAAATCTTGGGATGCCTTGTGTAACCCTAAGGAGGAAGGTGGGTTGGGATTTCGAAGTCTTGCTGAATTTAATTCGGCGATGTTGGCAAAACAGGCTTGGAGGATTATCACTAATCCTACTTCATTGATTGCTCGTATCTATAGAGCAAAATACTTCCCTGCAGGTTCTTTTTGGACTGCAGAGCCCCATACTTCGCCTTCTTATTCATGGAGAAGTATTCTTTCGACAAGCGATTTGATTGTACAAGGCTCGTATTGGCAAATAGGAATTGGAATGCAGGTCAGAGTGTGGGTGGACCTATGGATACCAGGCATTCCAAATTGCACTCCAGTTGTTCCTGTTCCTGTGGTAAACATATCCCTCACGGTTAGTGCTTTAATTACTGATCATTCAACGTGGAATGAAGGTAAAATTCGGGACTTATTTTCTATTGAGGAGGCGGAGGCCATTCTGAGGATTCCTTTAAGCTCTAGAATGGTTGATGACCGGTGTGTCTGGCGGATGGAAAGGAATGGGAGCTTTTCTGTTAAAACGGCCTATAGACATTCCTTTGCAAATTCTCCTTCTAGAACACCTAGCACTCTCAATGTGTCGGGTGTTTTTTGGAGGAATGTCTGGAAGGGGGTAATTCCTAATACTGCCGAGTTGCATATGTGGAGGGTGTGCAATGATATTCTTCCTTCCTTGGAACGATTGGCTTCAAAACATGTGGTCTTGGATTCTCAACTTTGTGTCCTATGCACTGTTGAAATTGAGTCTACATTGCATTTGTGCCGCCATTGCTCTTATACTAAGAGGGGGCTTCAAACTAATAGTAGGGTGAGTCAAGTGGCTTTGGCAGCACAAACTGATGGTTTGGATATGATTGGATGGTTGAGTCATTGTGCTAATCATTTGCAGAGAAGTGGCTTTGAGGATCTCATGTATATGTTGTGGAGTGTTTGGAAAGAAAGAAACCTTAGAATTTGGGAGCAGAAATACTCTCATGTAAGTGATGTTGCGTTACGTGCAGCCACGAGGCTGGCAGAGTTTCGGTTTCACAATGGGAAGGATGGGGTTGCTGGACAATGCTCTAGGGTGGTAAAATGGAGTCAACCCCCAATAGGGATGCTCAAAGTTAATCTTGATGGCTCCTTCCTCGCTGCGTCGAGGATGGGAGGACTAGGTTTTGTGATTCGTGACTCGAATGGAACAATGCTTGCTGGAGGAGCTTGTCCGCTTCAGAATTTAATATCAGCTGAACATGCCGAAGCTTTGGCATGTCAGGCAGCCGTGCAGTTTGTGTTACAACACAATCTACTGCCAGTTCTTTTTGAAACAGACTCGCTGTTAGTGCAAAGACAAGTCTCTGCCCATGGGAGCTTGAATACATCTATCTTGGGAAGAATTTATGAAGATATTGGGGAGATGTTGGCTTTTCTCCCTAATGTGCGAATTAGTCATACGAAGAGGAGTGCCAATACTGTGGCTCACCTTCTTGCTGATTACGCCAAGTCTCTGCAGCAAGAGACTTTTTTCTTTTCTGTACCTATTTTTCTTCAAGCTGCTCTTGCAGCTGACTCTATTTTTGTGTAATTGTTCCAATCTTTAATAAAGGGATGACATCATTTTACTCAAAAAAAAAAATTGTTTTATATTAGATAATAAATTGTCTAATAATCACTTTTAGATAAAAAAAAATGAACTAAAAAGTGGGAGTAAAGCGATATGTTTTAAAAACATTTAATGCTATTGATTTCGAAATTCTAAATTACATGGTATCTCACCCCATTTAATTACAATTCATTTAAGGAAAATTTAAATTAGATGGTTTCTAACTTTATTCTTGTTTTAAATGAGGATGCCATGTATAGAAATTCATTGTGTTTATAATTATAGAATAATATAAGGAACATATGATTATTATTATTATTTTTCTTTTAATACATAGATGTCTATTTTGGTCATTTAACCTACCTATAAAATCTGATCTGAAATATAAAATAATAGGGATGTGTATTAAGTAGTTTGGGGTGTGTATTTAAAATTTCTCTTATTTTGATGGAGGGCGTCAGTCCATTAAAATGTAGGTAACATTACATCACGACTTACCCTCACGGGTTACGTAAAATAACATCACTACAAAATAAATCACTAAGTAACCAATAACCTAAGAGCAAGTTCACCCGTTGGGTCACCAAGTCACCTACTATTCACTGCTTTTTAGTGTTTATTTCCACTCTCTGGGTCACGGGCAGAGTTTCCAATAAGATCTGGGTCACCAGGTCAGCTTGCAGGTCACCAGGGTGACCCAGGGTGACACAGGGCGACTCAGGGCACGAAATACACTGTGCCAGTGACCCCAGAGAGTGAAAATACACATAAAAAGCAGTGAATAGTAGGTGACCTGGTGACCCACGGGTGAACTTGCTTTAACAATACTAGAGTTAGAGCCGAAAAAATCAAGCAGAAACCAATTAAGGTTGTAACCAGAACCAAAAGCCTCGGTCCCAAATACTTGGAGCCCATATTTTTCTATATAGTCCTCTCAGATCCTAAATTCTTACATAACAATGTCTGGGCCAATGTACCACCACCCACAGAAGCCCACCAAGAGCACATGTACAGGCCCACACCAATGAGAACTTTCTTGGGGCACCTAATCCTCCACTCAGACCCCCAGCTTGGCCTCAAAACGGCCGCCACCAGTAATACGACCAACCAGAAATGTAGATAGGTACTCCAAACCACAACGTGCATTAGGGCTCGACTCGGAATCAGGACATGACATGAAGCCTGATACCTTAGCCTACACGAACTCCAAATAATAGCTTGACTGGGGGAACAGTATGCGCCCCCACACAACCAGGGAAAGCCAGCCTTCACTTTACCGCACACCCAAGAACTAGCTAGAACACTCCTCAAATAAACCATCTGCGCCGACAACTATGAGGAGAGAAGGTCGGTCCGGGATCCCAAATTCTCACACGGCCTCCCAAACCAACAAGCCACCGCCGATCATCCTCACAGAGAACTACATGAACCCAATCCAATCCAATACTAACAGGAAAAGGAATGGGTACAACAACTATTTTCAAGTGTTGAGCACTCGATTGTCAGGTGCCACGGAGACCAATAACGAGGACCAATGCATGAGATCGGCGTAACAAACCCTTGGGTTTGCAGCCATAGGAGGGAGAGAGAGAGAGAGAGAGAGAGAGAGAGCTCTCATCCCTCAACTTTTTTACTTAATTAAGTTCGAGAATTTATAGCAGGCCAACCATTTATAAAGAATATGTTATTTATTATTATGTAAAGAGAAAGCATATGAAGGACCAATGCACCAGAATAAGGGAAAAATGCTATTTTGAACTCGTTCATAAATATTGAAGTGTCAGATCTTTAGATAAAGTTTACAGAGAAGTTAAAAATAAATAAACAAACTCCATTCATTCTCTCTATTGGGCTTCTAAAATAGGGAGATCACTTAGAACTCCCAAGTATGAGCGTGAATTATAGAGGTTCCTAATGTATTCAACATTTTACTTTTCCAATAGATTCTACTTTAGAAAGAAAATAATAATGTAGGGCTCTCATAAAAGTGTTCAGCATCAGTTGGAGCAACATTTTTTAGCCTCACAAAAAGTAGCTCATAATTTGACTTTTAGCTATTTTTCCAGTAAATTTGATAAAAACTTATGAGCATTTTTAGCAATGCTGGTTATCTTTTAGTTAAATTTTACCCAAATTAGATATTTTTAGTTAAATTTTACCCAAACTAGATATTTTTTGAATCAAGGCAAAGGTAATATATTGATTATCACAAGCCAGAATGACGATTACGTACCCTCCTGCTACCAATTCGGGGCAGACAAGAAGTTGTGCTAGTACCCACGGTGATACATATAAACTAGGGCACTCATTTGATATTAAGTACATCAAAATAGCATGAATCTTTTTTCGGTACTACTCCAGAAGATCCACTAGAAGTAGGAAAAAGTGCATTGGTCCCTGAAAAAACTTAGGGAATTATTGAAAGTAAACTAAGTTACTAACATAATGCAAGCCTAAAACAACCAGGCCCAAAAGGGAACAGCCAAGGGATAGTTTCACCCAAGCCATACCAAATCGGCCCAAGTCGTCATCTTCGTCACGTGCCACAGCCCATCACCATCTCATCTGGCGCTGCCACAGCCATCGTTGCCACTGCTTCTCGAAGCCCTGACACAACAACTCCAACCACCGCGAACCCTTAATGGCTGAAAACCAAGCAAAATCGAAACACCACGCCCTGACTTTACCCAGAAACTAGATAGATGCAGTCCACCTGAAGCCATCATCGCCGTCACTTATCCCTGATTCACAACAATCTATCCCACACA